>NC_089584.1:135850955-136150955 GCF_019320115.1 Miscanthus floridulus
GAAGGCTGGGCCTCCAAAAGGTTTCGACAGCCGCCCCAGGGCAACAGAGTCAGGGATGACATCGGGGCGAGCCTACGAATGGCCCAGGCCCGAGCGAACGGTCGCTCGGGGCGTCCTAAGTCGTGTCCGTGACCGGCGGGGAAGTATCCGAATGGGATCCCACCGTAGGGAGGCACCGAGCCACCGAGGCCCGCGAACGGCCTCGGTACCCACTAGAGAAACCCCCTGGTACTCTTGGAGTGCGTCTCTAGACCTCTAGCCGTCCCCCAGCGAATGGGGCTCGGGCCTCCACTCGGACTACCCGCTAACAGCTCACCGGAAGTGTCCACACTCATGCCCATCAAGGGTAGCCTGGCACATTCCACCCCTCCTTCCGAGCGAAAGGAAGCATGAGGATCATACCCAAAGCCAGGGGACCCCTGACAAACCTCTTGCTCTGTGCGGAGGCTAGAGGGCTTTTTTCCTGCAGCCTCGCCGAGACCCCCGCAACCCAAACTTGCGCTTGGGGGCTCGGCAAATACAATAAGAACTACTCGTTCAGACACAGAAATGAAGAAAGCCCCTGGAGGAGTAACTCCACTCCTCCAGGGGCTCGGGGGCTATACCCGGCGGGTGCGCTCGCGCGTACCCACCGGAACCTCAAAATACAAACCCCAATTCCTACGGGGCAGGTATGAACCAAGCCTCGGCAAAACCTCAGGGGGAGTGCGTGCAGGTATGAACCAAGCCTCGGCAAAACCTCAGGGGGAGTGCACGCACTCCCCCCGAGGCCCGGGGGCTACTGTCGGGTACCTTAGAATGGGGTACCCCAAGCAAAACATCAAATGGATCGCAAAAGTCCCATCTAAAAAAATAATAAAAGCTAGAAGGTAAGTTGTGGGCCCCTCACCCGCCACGACCGAGCCCCCTGGGTCCTCCCCCTCCTCGCCTCGAGCCTCGAGCAGGAGGCCTCGGCATCCTGACGCAAACTCCGCTTCGTGCGAGGCTTCCCAGGGAAGGCCTCGGCAGGAGGCGCGTTCTCCGTATCGCGCAAGGCCTCTCGCGCGAGGCCTCGGCAAGGAGCCTGATCTCCGTCTCGTGCGAGGCCTCATTTTCCGTGTCGCCCGAGGTCGGCTCGTCCGCAGCCCGTCGCCCCCCGCCTCGGTCAACCTCCCGACAGCACGTCACGTCTCATTAATACTTCAACCACTCCCGCAATCTCAGCCGGACGGTGGCTCAACGCCACAGAATGGCCGACGCGACCCGAAGTCGCATCAGCGCCATACCAGCCAGGACAGGGCACGACGGGGGTTACCGGCCACTGTGTCCTAACACTATGTCCACGATCCGCGCCATACCGGCTGGGACAGGGTACGACGGGGGACGGGGATTACCGGCCACTGTGTCCTAACGCTGTACCCACGATCAGCCGCCCGCTCAAGGCCTCGGCACTGTACACCAAGGCCTCGGCGATCTTGGGGTTCGTGACTGTCGAGACCTCTCCACCGCAGTGCAAGCCTCGGCACCAACTAAATCCCGGTCTCGAGCACAGTCCGTCCACAGTGGCTTGCATGTTCGCCGCCGCGTCCACTCCGAGGCATTCCCGGGACTCCCACGACGCACAAGATCTGATGGGACAACCACGCCGCCCCCATACTCCAAGGACGGACCTCTCCTACGACCACGCCGCCACAGGAACAGGCCATAGGGCTCGGACGTGCCACCCCTATTGGCACGACGCCGCATAGTAATACATGTACTGTCCTTGTTCTCCCTTCAACTATAAAAGGAGATGACTTGGGCCACTTAGGGGGGGGCCGGGTAACACACAGACACGCACACATTCCAGCCGCTTGAGAGCAACGTCTCAGACGGCCCACACGACACCCTGCCGAGACCTGGGACTAGTTCCCTCTCTCCCTTAGCTTGTAACCCCCTACTACGAGCACTTCGGTGCAAGGAATACAAGTTCGATCTCTCAGACTGGACGTAGGGCGCCGATTGCCTGAACCAGTATAAATCTTGTGTCTCTTTGCATCACCATCCGGAATCGGGAGCACGCAGAACAAATTTACTGGTCGGTTGAGGACCCCCGGTCTGAAACACCGACAGGGGTGTTTGGATTCGGCTACTAAAATATAGGAGGTGTGTCGGGAGGATGTTGCATGGGGTGTTCGGATACTAATAAAAAAATAAATTATATAATCTCTCAGTACTCCACGAGATGAATTTTTAAGCATAATTAATCCGTTATTAGCACATGTTCACTGTAGCAAAACATTGTCAAATCATGGACTAATTAAGCTTAAAAGATTCGTCTCGTAAATTAGTCGTAAACTATGCAATTAGTTTTGTAATTAGTCTATATTTAATACTCCATACATGTGTCAAACATCCTATAGGACAGCGACTAAAATTTAGAAGCCACAGCGAAACGCCGTCTAACTATCAGCGAGAATAATAGGGGGAGCGAATCGAATGGATCGCCAACTTTTCCAACCCGCTTCTGCGCGCGCAGCGGCTGCAGGGAAAATTTATACGCCCTGTACAACAGGTAGCTGCCCATGCATTTACCCCTCCAGTCCAGAGAAGACAAGCACTAGCGGGAAAAAGCAAAGCGCCTATCGGCTCTCGAGCACAACACCACCACAAGGACGCCGCGCGGTTCATCGATCGGGTTAGCAGTTGAATGGTGTAGTGGGCGTCTGAACTGAAAGGCCGGAGGACAAGGTCTTTACTGCCTGAATTATGGGATGCAGCTGTGCAATTCAGACATCATCACACCAGTATTAACAGCCCGGCTGTGCGTGCGTGTGTGTTCGGCGGACTTCATGTGCTGACTGGTGGTAGTCCACCACACAGTCACACACGAACTTCGTTGGTTATTCCTGTAGTGGAAGGAGAGCTATAGTAGACAGTAGCTGCATGCTATTGCTAGCTATCATATCGTCGTTGCTGGTTTTATTTGAGACAAGCAGCTGGCGCGTGGAACTGAACCTTTGCATTGACGCGAAACCCGATTGTTGCATCCCCCTATCGCTGCGTTTGCATGCTGCGATCCACGAAGCGATCGCCGCGGGCTTACATGTGGACATCTAGTTACCCCTAGGCCACAGATAACCCGTCTAGCGTCTAGGGCATCCCACGCCTGATTAGGGCTGATTACAGTACAGCTTTGCTGCCGCCGTGCAGCTATCTTCTGACGCCAGCATAGCCGAGTAGCAGTGGCGTCAGTCAGGGATCAGATCACCATCAGACTAGCTGCACTGCATGTGGGCGTAGCCTAAACGAACGGCCCGCCGGTCGGAGATCTTCCTCGATCGATGCTTAGGCCGAGGCATCAGACTTCTGCCCGCTGTTCTCGTTGGCCAGCCACACAGGAGCTTATCGGCTTTGTTTCTCAGCTCCAAAAATAATAGAGGAAACGTTAAAAAAAGAGATTTGGTGAAACAATCAGCATGTTCGGTTGGCTGGTTCGTATTGTTGCTGGTTCATGAAGAAATACTGCTAGCTAATTTGTGTGAGAAAAAAATACTGTTCCGGCTAGAAATTTACGATCGTTTACGACACGCCACAACCAAACGAACATGCTGAATGCTAGCTGATTCATGATCATGCTCGGTTCCGGAAGCATGCATGACGCGTGAAATGGGGCTGAATATTCCCGGTGAATCTATTCCCCCGCGCTCTACACAAACACAAACGATAGCTGGGCTAGCTAGGGCTATGCTAGCTGCATCACTGCTCTCTGCTGCTGCTCGGACTGACCACACATCTCATCCCTCATCACTACTGTCCAGTTCTATCTCCACTCCTACTCGCGACTCTGTCTCCGTCACCGTACCGTGTCACATCCCATAAAATTTTCTCCCTCCTCCCGGCCGGTCGCCGGTAGACGAGACCTCTCCCTCGTCCCTCCCTGTGCTTTCAATATAAACAGAAGATGGATGTAATTTCTATTTTCTACTTAGGCCCCGTTTAGTTCCAACCCAAAAACCAAAAATTTTCAAGATTCCCTGTCACATCGAATCTTGCGGCACATGCATGGAGTATTAAATGTAGACGAAAAAAAAAACCAATTGCACAGTTCATCGAGAAATTGCGAGACGAATCTTTTAAGCCTAAATAGTCCATAATTGGACAATTTTTGCCAAATAACAACGAAAGTGCTACAGTAGCCAAAAGCCAAAAATTTTCGGAACTAAACACGCCCTTATCGTATGTATTGGTGTATAGTGGCGCTTTAATTTGTTCAGCATAAGAAGAATTTATGTTTCAAGCTTCAGTCACTATCGCAGAGGCAGGCTCAAACCGTAGATTCACTGTTGCTTATTAAGGCCCCGTTTAGATCTAAAATTTTTTGGATTTTGGCTCACTGTAGCATTTCGTTTGTATTTGGTAATTAGTGTCTAATTATGGACTAATTAGGTTCAAAAGTTTCGTCTCGCGATTTCTCGACCAACTGTGTAATTAGTTTTTTTTTCGTCTACATTTAGTACTCCATGCATGTGCCGCAAGATTCGATGTGACGGTTACTGCGCAAAAATTTTTGGATTCTAAACAGGCCCTAAGTCGATCCGCTGGTACTTATGAAGTGGGCTGAGAAGACCTGTCGGCCTCCCACGGGCCGACTGTACATGTCGGCACCTGGAGGGCCGACAGGATAGGAGGGTGTCGGCTGCTATGCTTATCGGCTAGTGAGCGGCCGACAGGATGCCTACGTCAAATTTTTATATAATAGCTTTTAGATTTGCAATTAATCATTAAATAATATTATTTTAAAAAAATCGGAATTCAAGAGGGGGAGCCTCTCCCTCTCTGTCTGTCTCTCCGCCATTCCTGAGCTTATGAGCTGGGCTTGCTTCATTCCTGAAGCAGGATCATGAGCAGTTCGGACGAGAGTATGCGTTCCTGTCTCGAAGAAGCGGACGAGTGTGTGTTCGAGATGGACTCCGAGCCACCATCAGCACCACAAGCCATCGCCATGCATCACCAAAGTTCATACCACATCTTGGAGGTTTGATTGGTTCATCTCATCATCTGCTCCTACAATCTCGAACTATGTGGGGTTTTGTTTCGCCATTGCTGATTCAAACCTTTGTTGCATTACTCTGTTTGCATCTGCTACATACATATAGTCAGGGTATCGTTGAGCCTAGCACACAGGTGGAGATTGAGCTACATGAGAGGGCCATGAAGCACGTGAGAGAGATCGGGGAGGAGAGGAAGAGGAGCAGCTTGAAGAGGAGGCTGATGATGAGGCTCAGGAACGACGGCTACCATGCGTCCCTCTGCAGGTCTTCTTGGGTTGCCACCACTGAGCACCCGGGAGGTAATGTGATGTGATCATCACTCTTACTACACGTCTACACACCCTTACAAGTTTCAGCTGAATGAACTGATGGTAGTTGGCGATAATAATATAGCACCCACAGTATATATATGCTCCTCTCTTCTTCTTCTTCTTCTTTACCATTTTTGTCCTTACTTGCTCTTCTTATAAACTTCTAAAACAGGGGCTGGGCTGCCTGCAGAAAATGCTGCCATGGAGCAGCATGTTTCTTCTTTTGGTATGAAAATACTTCCCAAATTTACCATTCTCTGCATGAAGTATCTGACCGAACTATTCCTTTCCTTTCTTTTTTCCTTCCTCTATTTTTTTCATATTCCTTTTCCTTTTAGGAACTGTTTACTGTGTCTGTGTGCTACCACATCATACCTGCAAGGTCTGCTACTGATCAATGCCACCATTATAAGGATTCGTCCTTCCTTGTCAGCATGCACTCGATTACTCCTAGTTAATCCACCGTCGTGAGGGGGTGTTTGGTTTCTATTGGAAAATTTTAAGTCCCTGTATCATCGGATGTTTGGACACCTGCATGAAGTATTAAATATAGACGAAAAAAATAACTAATTGCACAGATTGTGTCTAATTTGCGAGACGAATTTTTTAAGCCTAATTAATCCATGATTTGACAATGTTGTGCTACAGTAAATATGTGCTAATGACGGATTAATTAGGCTTAATAAATTCGTCTCGTAAATTAGTCTCCATCTGTGTAATTAGTTTTATAATTAACTTATATTTAGTTTTTCTAAATAGCATCAAACGTCCGATGTGACATGGACTAAAATTTAGTCTTAGAAAACCGAACACCCCCGGAAAGGAAATAAAAACGCTCGCTGCAAATGATCAATGCCGTTTGCTGCAGGCGACTACGAGTACATCGACGTCGTGGTGCCGAGGGAGGAGCACGGCGCGGTCGCGGGCGCGGCGACCTCCTCCAGCAGCTCCAGGCTCGTCGTGGACACCGACTTCAGGTCCCAGTTCCAGCTCGCCAGGCCGGCGCCATGGTACGCGCAGCTCTGGGCCCGGCTGCCGGCGGTGTTCGTGGGCCCCCCGTGCGAAGCTCCGGAAGGCGGTGTCCCTGCTCTGCGCGGAGGCGCAGCGGTCGCTGCGCGAGAGCAGCCTGCACATCCCGCCGTGGCGGAGGTCCGGGTACATGCAGGCCAAGTGGCTCCCCGGCGACGTGACGCTGCCCGGCGGGGCCCCGGACGAGGTGGCGGCGGCACAGTGGTCGGTGGCGATGGCGAGGGAGCCGCGCGGCGGGGCCCTGAGGCCAACGGCTGCCAAGGCCAAGCTGCAGGCTCCAAGTGGGCGTAGTGCTTTTTTTGTTTACCGTCGGGATCAGAATAGGCCGCAGAAACTAGCTACAGCGTTTTGTGCATTGATTAAGGTTAGTTCTGGTAGTAAGAACTGCTAGTAGTAGCAGCATTTTGGGATGAGCCACGGCCATGTCATGTGGTTTGTGTTTTTTTTTCGTTGCGAGTTGGTTCGCCAAGCCATGGCAGACGGGCTTTGCTTCGGCGGTGGGCTAGTTTCCGAGGCTGCGCGCAGCAAGAGATCAGCAATGCAATTTGTCATTTCCTGAGAATTAAGACTTAAATCTGATCGCAACGTGTAAAATTGTCGATTCTGAATTCTGATGCTAGAAAGTCGCAATGAAATCTGGAGACTTAAAAAGGACGCCTGAGCGGTGGCACAGTCGCCGTATCTGCGATTTGTACAGGGACGGAAAAAATCCAATTCCGACCCGTACCATTTTCTACTTTCTTCGGTCTGTTGGGATCCTTTTTTCGTATTTAAGGAAACGGAAAAGAGGTTTTTCCGTCCGTTTCCGTGAGATCCCGTTTTTATCTAGAATTGACCCGTATTTATTCCGTTTCTCATTCTGTTTTTTATCTATGTGAGATGTCTAAAAATTAATATGTTCATAAACCTATTAATCACAAATTATGCATGTTAACACATTAACACACGGTATACCAGTGAATATTGGACCGATAATTTCGTACGTGTATATTATTTTGTGACTTTGTTTATGTATACTCAAGAATATTTGATCATGTTATTATAACTTATTTTCTGGCTCTTCGTCCGTATTTGTCTGTTTCCGTATTTCTGTATATCCTCATCCATTTTTAATTCCATTTTTTTTCGAACCTGAGCTCGTTTTTGCTAAAAATATAGAAACGAAAATGTGAGAGGAGTTTTTCCGCTCTAGGCCGCGTTTAGTTCCGGCCAAAGTTGGCGCCGCCGGAAACGCAGGCGCACTGTAGTATTTCGTTTGTATTTGGTAATAATTGTCCAAACATTGACTAATTAGGCTCAAAACGTTCGTCTCGCAAAGTACAATTAAACTGTGCAATTAGTTTTTGATTTCGTCTACATTTAGTACTTTATGCATGTACCGTAAGTTTGATGTGACGGGGAATCTTCTTTTTGCATAGTGACAAATTCAGAAAATTGGAGGAACTAATTAAACTGTGCAATTAGTTTTTGATTTCATCTACATTTAGTACTTCATATATGTACCGTAAATTTGATGTGACAGAAAATCTTTTTTTTACATAGTGCCAAATTCAGAAAATTAGGAAACTAAGCATGGCCCTAATCAGAAAGGTCACGGCAGGCAATGACTCCCTGAGGTGACCCGTAACAGTGCGTGTGTTGCATTGAACATTGTATTGGCACTGCAGCTCTGACCTACGGAGTAAGTACCAGTAGGAATACTGTATACCACTAGTACTACTGAAGTACACGGGAGCTGCAATGATAGCTTAGCGACCCTGACACGTACGTTCTGTCATTACTACGCTCGTCGGAAATTGGCGGAGGCAGGGCGCCGTAACCGCGATGTCGCCACTCGTCTTGTCGCCGGTCACCGGAGGCCGGACGCTGCACTTGCTGGTGCGCATCCGGCACACGGGAGCTCCAGGGAGACGGAGAGCTCGAGAGTTTTGAACAGATCCATCATCATCCAACTGCATGCCTGACTGTCAGAATTGTAGTAGGTGTATCCTACATCTTTCAGTGCACTTACATCGTATTTGGTTGCTCTACTCGTATCTTTTGTCTGTATCTTTTCATTCGTTTGCCCTCGTCCATCCCGCACGTCTCCATCTTCTGGATTTCGCCTTCCCTCACGATGCAGGATGATTTTGATTCACCCAGGATGCAGGGACCACACTTAAAAAATTGATGCATGTATACAACCAAATATAATCTCGTCTCGTACTGGAGCAACAATAAAAACAAACAAACACGACCACTTATATAAGGCCCCGTTTAGATCCAAAAATTTTTGGATTTTGGCTCACTGTAGCATTTCGTTTGTATTTGGTAATTAGTGTCTAATTATGGACTAATTAGGTTTAAAAGTTTCGTCTCGCGATTTCTCGACCAACTGTGTAATTAGTTTTTTTTTTCGCCTACATTTAGTACTCCGTGCATGTGCCGCAAGATTCGATGTGACGAGTACTACGCAAAATTTTTTGGAATCTAAACGGGGCCTAAGTTTAACATAGCTTCTTTGATGCTGCATAGCCTGACCATCCTAGCTTATGGCTTGACCAATCACGCTCTTAGTACGTGCTGGTGCTGCAGCCTGCAACTGCAAGTATTGTAGAGGCCTGATGGATGGATGACGCGTTTCTGTGAGCAACACATTTTAACCAGGTAGGCGTCAGGCGTGGACTTTTGGACGTCTATAGGCGTCTAGGGCTCCAAGGCCGTGTTAGGCTGGAGCTGGCTGGCTGGACTGGCTAGCCCCTTCACATGAACACTATTTTAATAAATCAGTCAACAGTACTTCTTTCTTACATAAATGAACCAACAACAATACGAACCAGCTAACCGAACGGGCTACAAGTCTAGCTCATCAACCAAAGAAGCTGGCCCGACACAACTTCATTGAAAAAACGAGCAAAAATATTAGCTCCTGTGCCCGGCAGCAATGGTACATAGAATTCTGATGACAAAATATCAACGAGAGTTTTTATACATTTTTTATATATATATATTTTTAAAAAACACGCAACTACACCTCTTTCTACCAGATTTTTTTAAGCATCGGTGAGAGCCGAGCCATTTTTTTATTAGAATGTGAAAGACCAGGTTTGAAAGTACCTGGGTCTCATCCATGTGTGATGAACGGTTATGCGAGAGTTGAGACATATGAGACTTTTGATCGAGTTCATATATTCATATGTGCTTGATTATTCTAACATCTAAATGAAGCTGTCATATTGTGTTGTGTTGAGTAATATGTCTCTTGGTTTGTGATGGGTAAGTGTTAGATGTGCCGAAGTGGTCAATAGGCGATACAGAAGGTCAATCGAGTCGTTCGTGCGCGATGAACCGAGAGCGGTGAAAGGCGGACAAAAAGTTTTGACCGAAGGACAAAGAGGCCAAGGCCAGACCATGGGCGGCTCACATTGGACACATGCAAGAGCATGAGTACATGGATGATAAAATGGCATCGATCCAAGTTAAGGCAGGGTTGGACCATGTCAAAGTCAAGGCGTCGTGAACACTTGTATTACTAGATCGCCAGGGCATGGACATGGATGCTAGAAACGCACCAACATCGATGAGTAACACCTAGTAAGAGGTGTGTTTACGAGGATTTGCTGACTTGATCCTCAAAACTATTGAGGGATGGTTTGGTGGTTCGGGCCTCAAAACAATTGGCAGTGGGTTTAGATTGGTTTGGTCCTCAAAATTGAGGAGTGGCAAATCGGCGGACATATGGTGGCATCTCGAAACATGCGTTGAGGCGAAGCGAGGTCAAGAGCGCACCTAGTTTGTTAGACCGACGAAGGAAAACTTGGGTCGTTTTACCCTTAGGGGCCGTTTGGATCCCTTCATTTTGGATAAATTGAAATCTACATAATAGATTAGGCTATTTGGCTTGGAATTTAACGTTCCGTAACTTTCCCAAACTCACAAATAAGCCTATCTCAAATTTATAGAGTGGGAGATGAAAATGAATTTTATAGATCACTATGTTATAATTCTATTTTTCAACTTATAGCATACTCTTCAACTCAGTTCCCTACAATAGAAATGCAACATATAAGTAGGTCCCTTTTATGCCTAACAATAAATATATAAATATATTCCATATACAACTATATTAGCTTAATTAATCTATGTCTAAATTGTAATTATTAGAATAAATTTAATTCCATCCAAACGGCCAAGTCACAGTATATATATGATAGATGGTTGGTTTTGAGTAACAACCAAGAGGATTAGGTTCTCATTTGGATAGAGGGAAAGAGAGGAGATGCTTTTGAATGGAGCCTTTTGCCATCTAAAATTAAAGATCGGCTAAAAGTGGCTTTGTAATCATACATCTTGAGCTAATCTAAGGATCAATTTAGTGTTTATTCTCCTCTCCCAAATCTGAAGTATGAACTCAATCATCCAATGCTACTCTATTAATGGTAGAACTCAATAATTAATTTCAACAAATATTATCATTAATCATCAAATATATCCACCACAAAGCAACTTTAGGGTGCAAATCTTCTGTGTATCTTCTCATGATAAGATGTCATTATAATGCCAAACACAACAGGATGTGAGCGATAACACGCATTTCGGGACATAGATTTCTATATAACATACTAATAAAGCCAACAAACGACATGAACATCGTTACAAAAGCATAGGAGATATCAAATATAATACTCCCTCCATCCTAGAAAGAATGTAATTTTAGATTAAGTTCAAGTTAAATTTTAACTAAATTTATAAAAATGATATCAATATTTATGACTTCAAATAGATATACTATGATTAATACATTTCACAATAAATCTAATATTTACTATGATAAATATTACTATATTTTTTTAATAAATCTGATTAAATTTAAGATTGTTTGACTTAACACTATATTAAAATTGCAAGATTTATAGAGGAGGTAGTATAAGTTATATTTTTTACGCTGCAAATAGGTAATATAATATGACTATAGTTATATGTAACATACCTTCAGAAAAATGGCTAACCAAATGTGTGATATGCCCATTGGGCTAGCTATCCATAACACCTTTGTAGGAATACTCCATTGTTAAGATTTACGAAGGTCAAGTTCTGCATTTAGATGTCTATATGACTTACGTTGGAGCGCTCGAGTGTCGCTGATCTTCAAAGAAATTTGATGAGCTGGTTAATAGAAGCTACTCCCTCCATCCCAAATTGTAAGTCATTCCAAGAATCTTGGAGAGTCAAAGTTTTTCAAGTTTGACCAAATTTATATAACAAAATAATAATATTTATCATACCAAGTAAGTATCATTAGATTCTTCATTAGTTATATTTTCATATTATACCTATTTGATGTCATCAATCTTTGTATTTCTCTCTATAATTTTAGTCAAACTTGAAAAAGTTTGACTCTCCAAGATTCTTGGAATGACTTACAATTTGGGATGGAGGGAGTACTAATATAAAGACGGGTGTAATCGAATTTTCTTGGCCCCTTACCACGTTGGTCCGGTGTGGACTGTGAAGGCCATCTAGAACAGCTAGTGAGTCGGGCCTTTTTTTCTTTTACTTTTTTTATTGTTCACTCTGGAATTTGGATTGTGTGGCCCAGTACACAATTGATAACGGCCCGAGCCGCTTCCTTTCTGCGGCCTCGCCTCAAGCATGACTGTAGTAATGTATTGGGCTTTCCAGTTTCCACCCATTATCCGATCCAAGAAAACTGGTGGCTACTCTCAAGGCCCCAATCCCCGCCCCGCCCCCCCCCCCCCCCCCCCCCCCCCCCCCCGTTCTGCTTTCACTGATGCACTTGCTAGTTGCTAGTACATAGGAGTATTACAGAAGATACAGCTACCCGGACATGTGGCGCCCGTTCACGAGGCCATGCTGTCACAGATAAGTCCATTTGCCCCCTCTCCTCTTTTGCGTCGGCTATGTTCTCCGTTCCATCCATGTTCCAGCGGAAGAAGACATCGCTTGTTGGTTTCAGCCAGCCCAAACCAGCCAGCCAATAGTGTTTTTCTCTCACAACAAACCAGTACCAGCCAGCCCAAACCAGCCTAGAAACCAACCAGCGAACAGGCCGAAGAGCAGCAACACTTCAGAGAGCAGCGAGGGTGCTCGTGCTCGCCAATCCTCATGCCGTGCATCCAGCGCTACACGGAGTAAATTCAGCCCACCAACTAGTCTTTCCACCCTATCAACCTCTGTCCTTGTGTAGGCCCGCGAAACCTGTTCCCATCACTGCTACACAGTCACCCGCTGGCCGCTGTCTCCAGGTCCAGCCTCACGCGTTTACTGGGAATTCAACAAGACAACGTTAGCTGGGAATTCAACAAGACAACGTTAGCTGCAAATGGACCCAAGAAACCCACGCTGGTATGCGCTGCACTTTGAGACGACGAGATGAGAGGACTCGATGGCTCATTAGATCCCATCAACGGCAGACAACAGCTGTTCTTGTTCAGCAGCGCGCTCAACGCTCAGGCCATTCTCCTTTCGCGCTGCCTGCGCATTTTCTCCACCCACGAAGACCGCGCGCGCTCCGCTTTTCGAAGTGGGATCGATCGCATGAGCTGTTTGCCAAGTGGTTGGAGCCGTACGTACTACCACACGGTTAAATAAACAGAAAAAAAGGCCACGGCGACGATGAGCTGGGGGAGCCGATCGTCGGTGTCGTCGCGCTCGAAAAAGATGTGTCGGACCGGGCCCCGGGGGATTTCTGCAGCCTCGCTCGCGCTTCGCCGTGTCCGGCCCTTTGCCGGCATGGCGGCCCCTGCGATGGAACGAAAGCGACTGCAGATGGCTCGTCGAGCGTCGATCCGTACCACGGTCCACGGGCCACGCCCAGAAGCCAGAAGCACTGAAGCAGGCTCATGAGGAGATTGGTGCTATGGTCCAGCCTGTGAAAAAGAACGTAACTCTAGCTCCCATCCCGCCAAACAAGCCGTTCTGTCATGAGCTGAATTAGCTGGCAAAACCCTAGGGAAATTCTTGTTTATCGGGGGAGACCCTTATTTGCTGATTGCTGTATCTCCTCCAAAGCACAAAGGCCTCGATGCTAAATCCTGTATTAGAAAAAAAGTTTGGATGATAGACCATCACTCGGAAGCCAACATGTAGCATCCTGCAGCTGTACATGTTTTCCTGTAAATCGACCTGTCACGGAAAGAACTTCAGATAAACCACGCCGTGAAGATGTTTATGATTCGGATATAAATTGCGGTCATGTTAACTGACGCGAGTGATGGGAGTCCTGCTCCCCCCGTATCGGGTCTTGCCATTTGAAGAAGCTTTATCGCCACGCAGAGAAAGAGTGCAACAACAGTATTAAAACTCCGTTGTGCCGCCATGCGTGTCGTCGTGTCGAGTGGTAGTAGGTACACGTACATGCATCCATAATTCCATGTACTACGTGGACTGCAACAGGTTGCCTTATTTATTTGTGATGGGCGAACGCTGTGCTGTGCTGAACCGGAGTTAGTCTGTGTTTATATTTCAAAAATTTTCAACCCAAAGTGTCACATCGAATCTTGCGGCACATGCATGGAGTACTAAATGTAGACAAAAAAACAAAATTAATTGCACAGTTAGATGAGAAATCGCAAGACGAAACTTTCGAACCTAATTAGTCCATAATTAGTTACTAATTACCAAATACAAATGAAAGTGCTACAGTAGCCAAACAGTAGCCGAACCCAAAACATTTTGGGAACTAAACGCCCCCTTACTGAAACGACGGTTCTTAACGGGGGCACCTCCTTTCTTTGGCGGAACTTGTGTCGTGTGGCAGTAACATTTGCTGCGACGACGGGGCCCCGTTTCCAAATCCAGAAGCAAAAGCAACGGGCCTGTGTGCCCAGACACAGCAAAGGCCGCCTCCTTTCTGCACGATCTCGACCTGGAGTACTAGTAGGTTACCTCACCCAGAAAGACGAGGCCTTTTGCGCATACTTCTCATCAGAAAGCCGAAGGGGTTTAGCTTCACATGAGTGAGTGGCAGCTACATTAGATAAGCTAATGGGAGCCTCCAGTTGCCCGTCCATTAGCGGCTTTTAGGTGAAGAAGATCAGATGCGTCATTTTGGCAGTCTTAAGTTTAGGTGACGATCATGATTACCATTTGACTACTTGCCCCGTTGGCCCAGCCTGCAAGTTTGAACTTTGAACGCGGTTGTTGTGTTTTCCGTTACGTTAGGTTTCCTCGATGTCACTAGCTATAGTACCTAAACTAGCAGCTAACTTTTGTCGTGACACATGGGTCAGTCTGATCGAAGTCTGGTACGTATAGGTTTGTTCCACCCTGCAGGTTAGGCTGGTCTTAAATACGTGCGCACGAGGAAATAAGACCGCATCCATATAGATTTGGTCATTGCTCAACGTACAGGTCTAGTGCAAAATTAAGGGGTTGAGTTAGTCTTGTGGGTGCATAGAATTTTACATCGTGGATGCATATATGGTGAAAATTTGAACATAATCATTGTTTTTCTAATTTTTCATGGGTGCGGCCGCACCCCCTACCATGACTATGGATCCGTCCCAGCGTACATGGAACTTCTATATACCATTCTCCTCGATTTGGCATTGACCTGTTGTTTTCTTTTCCATAACTTAGGCCAAGCTTCGAAAAGTTTGGTCTTCCTACTACGGAGTACGTGTCAAGAAAGCAAGAGTAAACCACACGTAATCTCTTGGATCTGTTCGGCTGGTATTAAATAGGCTTCTGCTGATTTGTACGGCTGGTTTGTTCGAGAGAAAAACACCGTTTTACGGCTGATTTGTACGGATTAAAGCCGACTAAATAGCACAAGCGAACATGCCCTAAAACTAAACTCCATTAGCATAGGAAATACTACGCTGACTAGTAGTCCATCCCCTGCACTTGCACATTTGTATTTAAGACCCCGTTCGGCTGGCTGAAAAAAACGGCGGATGCTAAAATTGATGTTGATTTGTTGTGAGAGAAAAACACTGATATTTCACTGAAATAGTACGACTGATAAGTTCAAGCGAACAGAGACGGTTGCAATTGGAATAACAGTATCTACTAGTACCAGTAGCACTGGATCGAGTAGTAGTTGTTGTTGGATCCTTAACCTTAAACCACTCACCACTTGTAGAGAGAGATTGTAAGTCCGCGCGGGATTTGATCCATGACAAATTCATGCGCGCGGCAACAAGCAAGTTCACCTCACTTGAGAAGCACGGCTCTCATGTACAAGGTCACAAGGGAAAGGCCCGACATCCTCCCATCTGACAAACAAGCAGTATCATTTTTTCCCGTGCAAATCATCTCGGCCTTGCTATATATTCGCTTCTACTTCCTACCCGTTATTGGGAGAATGAAGCGTCTCGTATCAGCATAAACCAAACCACCCCAAAATCTCCGAAAGGGGCGCCTGCCCTGCATGATTAGAGAGGGTCGTCGCAGGCGGTGGCCCTGATATGTGTGCCTGGATGCGAACGTCCTGCGCTGCTGCGTGCCGCGTCTGGCCTGGCGGAGGTGGGGGGCGCACCGCGCTACCCGACCCGAGCGCCCGGGGCCCGGCTCCCCGCGGTGGCGCCGCTTCCGTCTCGCTCTCGCACATGCGCGCACGCGGTCGCCGGCAGATCGGCAGGCGATTAAACAAGGAAGGGATCGCTGCCACTGGGGTCAAAGACCGGACTGGTTTTTTTTTGTTTCTCTGCCAAGGCCTTGCCTCCAAATTCCAAGTTTTTTCACTCTCTCTCCATCATATCAATTTTTAACCGCTTGCATGGAGTATTAAATGTAGGTAAAAAAATAATTAATTGCACAGTTTAGTTGGAAATCACGAGATGAATCTTTTGAGCTTAGTTGGTCCACGATTGGACAATATTTACCAAATAAGACGAAAGTGCTACTATTCATCGGTTTGAAATTTTTTGCAATCTAAACGTGGCCAAGAATCCCGATGGTTTGCCCAGCAGCCAGCTCTGTGACGCAGGACCCATACTAGTACTGTACATGCATGCCTGTCGGTCGTACTCGTGTACTGACGCGCAAGCGCAATGCAGATCACATCGCACATGTTGGCATCTCGTGGCTGTGGGCTGTGGCTCGATCATGTCGCTGCTAGTGCTACTACTGCTAGCCGCTCCGCTCGCGCTCGGTGCGCGCGCAACAGATGGACGTGGCGCGGGGTCAGATCGCATGGATGCCTTTGTTTATCTGCTCTGCGCCCCTTGTTTAGTTTAGTGAGCGAAGGAAAATAAGTAAAACGAGAAGAGGCCAGCGTTTAATATAATGAAATCCGGCTCAGACGGGGAGATACGATCGGCACAATGCGCTATCAGCTCTCGTGATCCATCTGGCAACACGACAGGGTCGACCGGCAGGATACAGATGCCACCGGACAGAGCCTCGGGGGGGATTTCCTGACTGGGCGTCCGGATTTCCAAAACCATTGCACAGCGTGTTGATTTGTGGCTCTGCCGCTGCACCCGGAGAACCGACCTACTGTACTCCTAGCACAGTTGTTATTACGAGCGTCAAACGGTTACGATCTCAGCGCGAGGAACAGAAGAGCAAGCAGGATCCAAATCTGGCGGACATTACTAGCGAGTACGTCGTCTGGACCACCAATGCAAGACCAAGCAACTCCAGACAAATAGACCTCGCTTGCCAACAGACCTGCTGGGCTGTTCATCGTTTCCCCCTCCGTGTAAATTGTCCGAAATCGGCTAATGGTCACCTTCACCTCGCGTCTGGGCTGTTATGCGGCCAGTGGAGCTAGCTGAGCTCCATGACGGAATCCTTTCTTCAGAACTATTACTTCGGGTTCTTCTGCTGAAGACTGCAGGTGGTGATGGTCTATACTGTGGACGCAATGTTCGGCTGGTATTAAAGCCGGCTGAAGCTGTTGTCAGAGAAAAATACTGTAGGATTTTAGCTGATAAGCTAGCTGATAAATTCAAACGAACAGACCCAAACAATGCATGGAAACAAAATCAAACGGCAGCATGGAGTAGATACAAGCCTATGATTTTGGCGAAGAATAATAATTTCTTCACGGCCGATTTGATGTGCCGGTCGTCCCCAGCCATGACGACGAGCTGAGAGCGAGCAAAAATTTTCCCTGCCGTGGACTGGATGGGCAGGCATCCATCATGGAACTGGATTGGATTCCTCGCGTGAATGCATGTGACAGCCGATCGAAGAGTGGAGGAGCATCGCAACACGCCTCCGCTGCCGATCGTGTGTTGGTTTCAGCAAGTTTTCTCTAACAACAAACTAGCACTGGCCAGACTTATCCATTCAAAAATTAACGAGCTTTCGACTGAATTGATGAATTGATCGCGTTCTTTGCTCCGCAACACGTGCAGAGTCTGATGGGGAAGCACGGAAAGTGATTTGTCACCACCCTGGCTCAGTAGTCAGTACTGCAGCATTAAGATTTGTGCGGCACCAAATTGTGCTTTGTCGCGGCCACACTCAATAAACTTCCTTATCGTCTTTACTCAACGGCTTAGATACGCTAGGTGTTCGGCTCCTCCACTCCCGGCTTACTTGAGCTTATTTCAGTGAATCAGTCGAAATCAGTTACAACTAGATCAGCCAAACAGGAGCTTATGCAATAAGCCGTAGCCTGTAGATTCGCATGCAACCAGGGAGCCCACATGCAGCTTGTTCGGTTGGCTAATTCGTATCGTTGCTGGTTCGTGAAGAAGTACTGCTGGCTGGTTTATGTGAGAGAAAAATACTGTTCCAGCTGGAAATTTACGATCGTTTACGACAAGCCACAGCCAAACGAACAGACTAATGGTTCGGCAATCTCCGTTCTCGGATCTGTGGAAAAAGAGAGCGACCCCTACATACTGATGAACGGAGGTGGAACATGTGTGTAGGGTGGACCGAGTAAAGGCCCTGTTCGTTTGGGCTGGTTTGGCTTATAAGTCATGGCTGAAAGTATTATTGGTTAGTTTAGTGTAAGAAAAAAATATTATTCGTTAGCTGATAAGTCATGACTTATACCGGTTGAAAGAGGCCAATTCATACCGCCCGAGGTTCTGCCTGCCTGGGTCTGGGTAGGGGATTATCTGACCGGCTGAGTGGCTGTACGATTGAGAGAAAATTCCTTCCTTCTCCCGTTCCATTATCCTGGCAAAATTCTGCACGAGCCGTGTAAGCAGCCTTCTCCCCTGACCCCTGTGGCCCTGTCCCGGAAGTCTTGACTGCTGGCGCGGACTCCTGATGACACTATGACAGCGCCACCACGTGACGGCACGGCACCAGCTAAGTGTTTACCAACTTGGCCCTTGTTTAGTTATCCCATAATCTAAACTTTGGCATTATGTAAAAAGAAGATTTCTTGTCACATTAAACTTACGGTACATGTATGGAGTACTAAATGTTGACGAAGAAATCAAAAACTAATTGTACAGTTTGGTTGTACTTTGCGAGATGAACGTTTTGAGCCTAATTAGTCAACGATTGAACAATTATTACCAAATACAAACGAAAGTGACGCCAAAACTCAGGCGGCGCCAATTCGGCCGGCAGCTAAACGGGGCCTTGCTTGAATGCCAAGACTCTCGGGCCGGGACTCCATGCGTCAATGTGAATCGCGTTTCGCGGCACCCCGCCGGCCCCGTGCGGCTCACTCCAGCGGTCCAGCCCTTCCTGGCTGGAAGGCACGCGGACGCACGGCAGCGCGTCGTTTGGGGCGCGTTTCTTCGCAGATCTTGCGCGGCATGGGTCCGTGTCCGTCCGCGCGGGGCGCTGGCACGCCCAGGCGGCGGCGGGCAGCAGAAGCAAGCGGAACCTCCGGGCGGCAGCGGGCAGCCGGCGGGCCGGGGAATATTTTCAACCGCGTTGTCGTCGTCGGCTCCGTACCGTACTGTCTGATTCCACCTCGACCCGATGCGGGCGCTGGGACTGCGAGAGCCGCGTGCGTCGGTGCGGTGGCCAGGCCAGGCCTAGCGGGTGCTAGATGCCGTCCATTTCCGCTTCCAGATCTCTGTCGTCCCTGACCCCTGATTGCCCAAGGGGGGACATGGCAAGGGGTATGTATGTGCATGGTCACGTCACGTTCTTCTTCTGCTTATAGCCGTGTGGGTCACCTGCTACTGCTAGCCGGGCCCCGGGTGTGATCGAGTGGGGACTGCACGTCTGCACCTACGTCGGTGCACGCCACCTGGAAAACGAGTTTTAACCCAACGCCAACGGATCACACACTTCACGCTAGCTAGCCAGAACCAGAGTCAGAATGGATAGGTATCCAGACTCGAGACAAGAGCGTGGCAATGGCTACACGCCTACAGGGCCAGCGATTTGGATGGAGCCGTGCCGTGGCCCGTGGGGCTCGTCTTGCCCCCGTCTGCCGTCTCCGGATGAGCGCAACGCAACCCCACTTCACAATTAGTGACGACTAGACAACAACGAGTCGACGACGACGACAGAGCATGGCATTTGGCCGTTAGGCCAAGAATTTTGTCACCGATCGATCGATTCCCTGGCAATGTAGCATGGCACGTCTCTTTCGCATCTTCAAACTCTCTTGCGTTGATGATCTCCTGTTCTTGTTCGAGCAAACAAAGCACATCAGGACTCAGGAGCCTCCTCTGAGGTCTTCCAAAACAAGTATACTCCTACGAACTCTTGGTTGGTGACTTGGTGTACGTATGCTAACCCCATGGATCAGTTACGTGTGAAAATTGTGATATGCGTGCAGGGGGTACGGTCATCAGTCAACTGGCGTCGCCACATATTTTCTCTTCGCCTTGCTGTCCGGGTTAGTTTCGGCCTAACATGGCCTAATTGGAGCAGGCACAATTAGACTTCATCAACACATATACGCGCCTAATTCATTCCATCACTGCGTTGTGTGTGTTCGTGTTCGTTAAGTAGTCGCAGTTTTGCCTTACCTGACATCCACGAAAAGACATCATCAAAGTCAAATTGCCCACCAAACCAACCGCTTTGTCATTCAGCAAAACAGACACCTACGTGTTTGACACATTTCGCCCAAGTCAATGCACCTACTGTTTCAGCTTCTATTATTGCTTGGGCCCTGTTTAGTTCCACCCAAAATGTCAATTTTTTCAAGATTTTCCGTCACATCGAATCTTTGGACGCATGCATGAAGCATTAAATATAAATAAAAAATAAAACTAATTACACAGTTTAGACGAAATCTACGAGACGAATCTTTTAAGCCTAATTAAACTATGATTGGACACTAATTGTTAAATAACAACGAAACTACTACAGTGTTATTTCGCCAAAAATTTCGGCATCTAATCGGTACCTTGGTGCCAGTTGACCCCTGCTTCGTTCATAGCAAACCAGTACAGCACAAGCGGCCGCCATATGCTCATGAGTCATGACACGTAAAACTCTTGATGATTAATTGGTGCATTTAATTTGAAAGGAATCTGGGATTTAGGGTGGAGGAGAGAAGAAGCCATGAATGATATCGATGCATATGCACTGACGCATATCAACACGTAAGCACATTCGTAACCGAACTGATCCCATTATCCACCTGTAGCTGTAGTCCACTGGCTGCCAAACGTGCTCGATCGTGTCTCTTGCTATAGTAATCTCGCCTCACGACGGCAGAATGCATGCATGCCACATCAGCGGCGGATTAATCAAAGGTTATACACCAATGACCAAACAAGTCTCCCCGCTCCAAAACAAGATATATTCCAGGTTAGCTGGTCCAGTGTCGTACTTGAAGGACGGCCAAACTTTAGGCCGGCAAATGTGACGTGAACATCTACGCCAGTATCGCTATCCGCTAGCAGGGACGAAGCCAGGAAAAATTTTAGGAGGGGCTGAACAGGGACGAAGCTAGGAAAAAATTTAGACCCGACTGAACAAAAGTGCTACACCGACTTACAAACATTGGTTAACGATGAAATTCATAAAATACATCATGAAAAATAAAGGAAGCTGTTCATTCATACCGAAAGGCCAAATTACGAAACTAATAGACGGCGCTTGAGTGCTTGACGTTGACACACATTATTCATCCGAAGTAGCAATCTACACAAATAGACATAATTGATTAGTCAAACATATTTGGACCGCCAAATTATGAATTTAGAAGAGAATAGAGCATACCACTAATTTTTTAGGCAATAACATACGACGCTTTTTCATATCTTGAAACCGCTTTTTAATCTTTTCATTATCAATCTTTCTAAATTTCTCCTTCTCATTATAGCATATCATCAAGTCATTGAGCCAGTCATCACCCATTTTACTACGCAAATCTGTCTTTATAATAGACATGGCTGAAAATATCCTTTCAACTGAAGCCGTTGCCACCGGTAGTATCAAGGTTAGCTCAATGAGACGATAAACCAATTTATAAGATTCGTGCATTTTAGTCTTCACCATAATTTCAGCAACTTTTCCAAGTTCAGTGCATCCAAGAAATTCTGGAGTTCTTCTAGCACGGTTCACAAACTGTCTAAGTTGATTTGGCAAAACAACAAGTTCACCAATGTCAAAATCCTCAGCATAAATTTCAGCAAGCCTCACAAGTTTGTCCATATCAAAATTAGAGAAGGAGTTCTTTGGGTTAAAAGCAGCCATACATACTAATAACTCTGAACTAATTTCACTAAACCGATGATTCAACTCCGTCAAGATGGCATCAATGGCGACAAGAAAAATCTCAACATGATAGTAATGCATGTTTGTTACCTTTTGCTTTCTTCGTCTAGATGTCCCTCTAACATTTATTTCCTTACCCATATCTGGCACTTCAATCTCATTCTTCTCACAGAATGTTTTCACTTTTTTGAGTAATGGCTCCCATCCATTTTCCCTCATATCCTGCAAGCTATCTTTCACATCCGTGATCAAATGCATTGCTTCAACTATGTCTTGATCCTTTCTTTGCAAAGCTTGTGACAAAATATCTGTCATGCTCAACAATTCTATCATCAAATGCAGGATGAACACAAAATCAAAGCTCTCCATTTTTCCAATTAAACCTAAAGCTCCACCATTACATGTTGGTTTAATAGAATCTTTCTTCACTATCTCAAGGACATCTATGATAGCCTCCCACATGACCAAAATGCGAAGCAAAGTTTTAAGATGTGAACCCCATCTAGTATCTCCAGGCCTAGCTAGGCCGCTTTCTTGATTTAAACCTCTTCCAGTCATTATCTTACCATTCTCAATCTTTTCTAGCAACACATCATGATGCTTTGCAAGCAAAGCATCTTTTCTCATGCAACTTGCACCCACATTGTTGATTATTAAAGGAATATAGTTAAAGAAATCTGCAATGTCTGCACTAGAAGTCGAAACGGTAACAACCACTAGTTGCAATTGATGGGCAAAACAATGCACATAGAAAGCATAAGGATTTTCATCACGAATCAATTTTTGCACCCCATTAAATTCACCTCTCATATTAGAAGCTCCATCATACCCTTGCCCACGGAGCATAGAGATAGACAAATTGTGACTTGAAAGCATACTAACCAAAGCTTCTTTCAATGCAATAGCTGTACAACTCTGAACATGCTGAAGTCCAAGAAATCTCTCCATCACTTTCCCTTCATCATTGACAAACCTACACGCCACATTTGTTTATGTGTTAGTATAATTGTAGAAATAATTATAAAAAATCTATGCACAAAATTGCAATTGTAAAGTACTAACCTTAGAATCACTGCCATTTGCTCTTTTATTGATACATCTCGAGACTCATCAATAAGCACCGAGAATTTTCTACCTCGAATCTCATCCATAATGACAGCTGTGACTTCCTCTGCACAAGCTTTTGCAAGGTCCTTTTGTATATTAGGAGATAACATTTGGCAATTTTTAGAACCTTTGTCATATGCATCCTTCACAATCTCAACCTTATCTTTATACCAATCAACCATCTCTCTGAATGTACCCTTGTTGAGGGAAGTAGAACTCTCATCATCTCCACGAAAAGGTTGCCCTTGTGATATGAGAAATCTTGCAACATCTAAAGAAGATGTCAAACGAATCTCATATCGTTTTTCTTCCTCCGTGCTTACCTCAACTAATTTTCGACCCACACTTGTCCTTTGGTTCATAAAGTCATCACACTTCAGCCTAGCATCTACATGAGTCTTGCAAGCACTGTGCTTACTAAAAGCATCCTTAGCTTTTTTCCAATTCACATAACCTTGATGTGCAAAGACAGAACTCCCAAATTTTTCAGGCTTTTCCGAATTAAAGAAGAGATAACAATATAAGCAAAAAACTGCATCCTTAGACTCACTATATTCTAGCCAATCAAATTCATCAAACCAAGTCTTTTGAAATGATCTCCATTGACCACCAATCCATTTACTAGGAAATTGAAATTCACGAGGTTGGGTTGGACCACTCAAAGCATATGCTCTCTTTACTTGGTCTCTAATTTCAGGTTCATAATCATCAATTGGTTTGCGATTTCCAGGGTCTGCAATCATGTTCGATTGACTAAACTCTGCTCTAGGTTTCTTTGGTTGAGTTGTGCTCTCATTAGTTGATGGACCACTACCACTAGAACTTGAAAAGTAATTGCGCAGAGTTCTTTTCGACGACATACTGAAAATTTAAAAATTAAAATCCATCAAGAATCAAACCATTTTTCAATCACAGTCATAGACTTAATTTCATAATTATAGAATCACCTGGGCTGCCTGCTCCGACGCTGCTCGGCTGCTCCTACCGAGTCAAAAAGAAAACACTGCAAGTCTGCAAGTCTGCAATCACATCCAGGTCACATCGTCCTCAGTAGTCACTAGTCAGTACTGTAAGATTGACAGTAGTAGGTAGTAGTAGTAGATGACCTGCTCAGCTGCTCTGCTCAGACATTTGATGCTCGGCCGGCCGGCCGGCTACGCGATCAGCGAGGCGAGCGCCTGCAGCTCGAAGAAGCCGCCGGCACCGCAGCTCCAGTCTCCAGACGCGGACACGGACGCGGCATACATCTGGCGCAGCGTGAGGGCGCGGCTAGCGGCGGCGAGGCGGCGGGCGAGGGCGCTGGCCTCGGCTTCGGCGCGCAGGCGGGCGTTGGTGAGGCGGACCAGCGCGGCGCGGGCCTGCACGCCGTGGAGCCGCGCGGCGAGGTCGCGGTTGCCGGCGTGGAGGCGGGCGGCGCGGCCCCGAAGCTCCTCCAGGTGCCGCTCGAGATCCGGCGCCGAAGCCGACGCTGATGCCTGATGCGGATGCGGACGACCGCCAGACGATGTGCTGCTGCTCGCTGCTCGCTGCTGGGCCTGGGCGTGCGGCGTGCTGGAGCCGCCGAGGAGCCGCGTAGAAGCAGGCCGCCGCCTCCAGGTCTCGGGAGTCGCCGATTCGGTTGGGCTTCTAACTTCTAACCAACTGAGCTATTTTCTCTTTCGGCCCAACAAGAAATAGAGGCTTTTTTATCTTCTCTTAATCTCTTAGCCCCTCCTACCTATTATATATATGCATAAAATTTTAGAAAAAACTTAGGGGGCTCCACTTGTCTAGGATCGGTAGGGGGGGCTGGAGCCCCCCCAGCCCCACCGTTGCCTTCGTCGCTGTCCGCTAGTACTGTAAGAAAAGAAAAACTACTCTACTACACTAAGTGTGGCATATTACTGTTACATTGATCTCCACCAATTGGCCCAACTCTTGATCCGCGCTCTGATCGGGGGCGCTCAGTCTTTCTACTAGCTGATGGGCTCCCGTTGCACAGCGCCTTAAAAGAACGGTGGGGGCTGGGGCACCAGACATGAGGTTCACTGTAGCCGTCAACACCCCCACCGAAGTTCCTAACCCTAGACCGATCGAGAGGGGCGCTGTAAGCGACGGGAAGCTCTATCGTCTTCACCGCCGCCACATCACCGCTTTGTGCTGCTTGTGCTGCTGCTATCTTCGACGACCTGGCGGGCGAGTTGACGGCTACCTCTACTGCCTTCGTGGCCACCATGCTGGCGGCGCCATGGCCGCGACTGCACTTGGCGACCGAAGTCTTCTATCTAAGCTAAGTTTTACCCACTGATCTACGCCTAGAAGTACTTTCAGATCCATCAATGGTACTAGAGCCATGGTTGCTAGTGGGTAGATCCAGTTTGGGGTAGAAAACAGAAAAGAAATTAAAAAAGAAGTGATCCAAATCGGATCAGAAACCCCAACCCTAACCCTAACCCTAACCCTAATAGAGAGTTCGGTGAGGGGAGGGACCTACCAGAGATCTTCCTCACCGCCGGCGGTACCACCGTCATGTGGGAAGACTGCGCGCGCTGGAAGAGAGCCGCCGGCTCGCTGGCACTCTGCGGTGCCGCGTACAAGAGCGCAGGGCGCAAAGAGCACCACCGTGGTGCCGCTCGACGGCGCCGCGCGGGGCTTCGGCCACACGCTTGCACCGGCGAAGGGCGCCACGGCGGCGCCGCCACCTCCTGCGTCGACCTCGGGTACGGTGGCTATGGTGTGTGGCGAAGAGAGATAAAGCTAGGGTTTAGAGCAAGCAAGGGCACCATCGCCCAGACCGCTCGATGGCGGCGCACTCAGCCTAGGGCGAGCGCGCGCGTCGGTTGGGCCGCGTACTGTTTTCGTCAGGCCTGGCTGAATGAATAGTAAACGTAGAGTTTTGTTTTATTATTTTCAGAAGCAATTTTGATGAATTTTGTCAAGTTTTAAATCTCTGTAAAAATTTGAACCAACGGGATAATTTTTTCAGAGAGTAGATGAGTAAAGTAAAATGCTTCTGAAAATTAGACAAAGAATTTTTTTCATGTTTCCGCTGCAAAGTTTAATGTTGATTATCTTCTAATGAAATTCGAACTAACGGGAGAATTTAATTTGAAGAGCAGTTATATTTAGTAAATTATGATCATGTTTATCTTTTAATTAAATTGGAACCAACGGAAAATTTTAAATTAGAGGAGTAGTCCATTTTATTTAAGTAAGATTATGGTATTGTCATTTTCTGATCAATGTTGATGATGATAATATTATAATAAATTTAAGTTTGAAGTTTAAATCTCTGATAAATTTTACACCAACGTGGTCAATTTTTTAGAGTGTAGATAAGGACGAAGAAATGCTCCTAAACTAAAAGAATATATTTCATTATCAAGTTTCTGCTGCAATGATGTTGATTATTTTCTAATTAAAATCGAACCAATGGGAGAATTTAATTTTGAAGAGTAGTTATATGTATTTTAAGTTGATTTATGATTTTTATGCATTAATTCTATTTTCTTCCCAACGGTGATGTAGAATTGATGCAGAAGCACCTTGTTTATTTAACCGACGAAATCACTCGGCTGCATACCAACGGGCTGCAATGCTGGGCTATGTGAATGAAAAGGCTTGAGTCAAACTAGTTTAGGACTGTTTTTGTTAGTTTATTAGTTTTCTGATTAAATTGGAACCAACGGAAATATTTAATTAGAAAATAAAGTATAAGTGAATGTTTTAGTCATCATGACTAAGTTTTGTATAGATTTATCCCGCATGGGGAGAAGTTTTGACATAGTACTTATGCTAATCAATCCTGCATGGCGGGAGAAGTTTTGTGATGATTCACATGTTTTGTATCCCGTATAGCGAGAGAAGTTTGGGTAGCTCTTATGCTATCCTAGTATTGACCGTGGCATAATAGAAATATATCGTCATGGTCAATACTAACCAAAAGATAAGAAAAGATGCAAGCGTGACTTGCAAAAGTACCGCTAATGAAAGACCTTGTTGAGTTCTTGAAGTGAAATAAACAAAGTGTACTCCTAAACGGATAAAGAAATAACTTTGTTTACATGACATAATCATGTGAATGAAGTAAATTATAAGTGTCTCCTCGTTCACAGGCTTTCCCAATAGTTCTCGAAATTATGACAGTAAAGTTCATGCCATATTTTGAGGGAGAAAATATTAAGATCAATTAAGAAATATACTCTTCATTAAGAGTGAGATAAAGATGAATTAAGAAAGATACTCTTCATTAAGAGTGAGATAAAGATTAATTAAGATGACTGCGACTGTTGGAGAAGTACAATGGTCACAACAATTATACCCCTAAGCAGAGAAATAGCTAAATTCCTAAATATTTTAAAGTTCCGATAGGAAGATAGCGTAGTCAGCCTCAAAGATATTAAGGTGGTGCTTAAAGCGCTGAAAGAATTAAGTTGCCCAAGGGGGGGTTGAATTAGGCTAATTTTAAATTTCTTTGCAATAATTAAACTCTATGGTTAGCCTAATTAACCCATTGTGCCTAGAAAGTATTTCTATTGATCTAACACACAAAAGTTTAGCACCCTAGGTTCCAATCCTACTCTAGTATGGCAATTCTAGGAATGTAAATGACAAGAATTGAATTGCTCAAAGTAAATGCTTAAAGTAAAGAGAGAAGGAGGAACGCGGCGATGTTTTGCCGAGGTATCGGAGAGTCACTACTCCCCACTAGTCCTCGTTGGAGCACCCACGCAAGGATGTAGCTCTCCCTTGATCCGCGCAAGGATCAAGTGCTCTCTACGGGTTGATTCTTTGATACTCTGTCGCGGTGAATCACCCACAACCGCTCATAACTTGAGTTGGGTCATCCACAAGCTCCGCCGAATGATCACCAAGCTCCCAATCACCACCAAGCCGTCTAGGTGATGACGATCACCAAGAGTAATGAGCACGAACTCTCACTTGACCACGACAAGCCTAATGAGAAGGATGGATGCACACTTTGCTACTCTTGATCTCACTAATGAGGGCTCTCTTTGGGATTCTCAAATCTCAATCACCTCACTAGGACCTTGCTCTTCTTGGCACTCTTAAAGGTGTTTATCAGCTATTGGAATGAGCAAAAGTACCCCCACACGCACGAGTGGAGGAAGTATTTATAACATGAGCTAAAAAACAAACCGTTATGTGCCTCTACGGGGTGATCGGACGCTCCGGTCAAATTGACCGGACCCGCCAGTCAGTTCACCCTGAACTCTAGTGTTTATAGTGTGACCGAACGCTGGCCAATGTCCGATCATGATTTTCCCTCTCTGGAACCTTACTGGAGTCGATCGTAGCGTCCGGTCACTTGACCGCTCAGCGTTCGGTCGCACCAGACGAAAATACCTCGGTCAAATGAACTGACCGAACCCTGAGCCAACGTTCGGTCACACCAGAGCCAGCGTCCGGTCAGTATTTGACCCACCATTCACTTCCAACTCTTGATCATACGTGAATGAAGTTTGCTCCATTAGATCTAAGGGCTATTTTGGAGCTACCTAGTGCTAGATTTAGCAAGTGTGCTCCACACCTAACTCACTAGACTCATCTAGGTCAAGCTACCCGTCCATACCCCTCTTAATAGTACGGCCAAAGGAAAAATAAAGTCCTAAACTACTCTAAGTGTCTTTAACTCCAAACGACACTTAGAACTAGTCCATCCTTAACCTTGTCGTCCATCCTTTGAAAACCGAAACGATTTCCATCATAGGGGCATGACCACCATGATTGCCCAATTGATCTCCATTACCGTGACCTAACTTGATTGCCTCTGTAAAACACACGTTAGTCACAGTAATCACGTATTGTCATTAATCACCGAAACCCAACTGGAGGCCTAGATGCTTTCAAGCGCTATATGAGGTTTTAACAGATTAAACCCAAAATAAGATATTTGAAGATACACTATCTTTAGAAAAGATGAGAAGATCTAGGAAAGCATGGTATGTAGAGGTATGTAGAGACCTAGGACTTGAAGAGAAGAGGGGCCTCGTGCCCATTCCAGTAACTCAGGAGCAACAAGTGTCTCAATACCTGTTGATGTTGTATGACTAATACAACACATGTTGTTAGCTCTTCGAAGAAGATAAATAATGTAAACAAGGATCTTGTAATACAGGAGCCTGTAAAATCAATTGCCTCTTGGCAATAAAGAGCAACAACAGTCCCATATGAAAGTGCCAGTAGCTGAGGTCCCAGAAGGTCTCAAAGAATTAGTAAACCAGTTTTTCTGATGACTATGAAGTCTATGTTAATAAAGAAATTCAAATGGAAGGTGATCCCACCTCATTTAAAGAAGCCATAAGAAACGTTTACTCGTTTAAATGGCAATAAGCTATGGAAGTTGAAATGAATTTGATGAATACTAACGATGTTTGGGACTTAGATGAAATTGCTAATGGAGCCAAAACAGTAGGCTATAAATGGGTCTACAAGACAAAATGTGAATCCAAAGGGAATGTAGAAAGATATAAAGCATGACTTGTAGCAAAAAGCTTTACGCAAAGAGGATGAATAGATTACGATGAGAGTTTTCTCTCCAGACTCATGCAAGGATTCTTTAGAATCAAAATAGTATTATTGGCACATTACGATTTAGAGTTATATCAAATGGATGTAAAGATGGCATTCCTCAATAGGGATTTGTATGAAAACGTTAACATGGCACAACCCAAAAGTTTTGTCGTAGAAGAAAAAGAATGTATGGGATGCCGCCTGTGGAAATCCATTTATGGGTTAAAAGTAAATCTCTAGACAGTAGTATTTGAAGTTGATGAAACGATAAGAAAGTTTGGGTTTTAAAGAAAATGAGAATGACAATAGTGTTATGCGAAGTTCAAGAATGAAAAATTCATTTTCCACATCCTGTGAATAGATGACATTCTACTCACTGGTAGTGATGTTAATCTGTCATTGGAGAAGAAGTTTTGTTCTCAAGTTTCAATGACATCGGTTCTAGGAATCGAAATTCACTGAGATAGAAGAAAATGGGTATTAGGACTATCGCAAAGGCATACTTGAAAAATATTCTAAAGAAATAAAGTATGCATGCGAATAAACATACGCCTGTTCCTATAGTCAAGGGTAATGGATTTGGAAACTTTAAGTGTTTCAGGAACCGATATGAGATCGATCAAATAAACATGGTTCTATATGCTTCAGCTGTTGGAAGCTTGATGAGTGCACAAGTATAAGTAAGAACTTATCCTGACGTAGTTTATGTATCCGGGATATTTTGGCAGAAGTCCAGTCTAGATATAGATCACTGGAATGAAGTTAAGAATGTCTTGTAATTTTGCAAAGTATCATAGGCCTCGTGCTGAGTAAAAAAGAATAAGTACTCTCAAATAGTTGAGGGTACAAATGTTAAGTCTTGGCGAGATGTGTAGTGAAATTCACAGTAGTTGCTAACACTCGTAGTTGGAGTATTATTGTGAAAAAACTCCAAAGAAACAGTTGTGGTGTCATCAGTGATGCATACCATAATATAGCTTGACATGAGGCTTAAGGAACAGGTAAAAGAAGGTTAAGAGAATTAGTACCCGGATTTAATAATGGTAGTCAACAGCAATATACATTTAAAGTAGTTAACTCCTAAGACAATAGGTCAAGTGTGCTGTCAAACACATTGACACTAAGTTATATGTGGTAAAGGTGAAAATCCAAAATCATTTTGAAAGAATTGAGCACATAAGTACCGAGTAAATACTTACGGATCTGCTTACCAAAGGCTTACCACCCAGTGCGTTCAGAGAACACACAATCGACATGGGTTTACGGTAAAACCTATGATTTCTGTATACTAAGGGCCTAGTTGAGTATCTGTTTCAAAATAGAGAGGTGCATTATAGCTGTTAAATCTAATGGCCACTGACCCTGACGATGAGGCACGCTCCATGCACTGATCTGTGATGGAATGAAGAAAAGAAAATGAAGTTAAGTTTAAGTTATAAGGTGAGATCAAGGGAGAGAATGCTAGGTTGATCTTCACCGACCAATTGGGCCCTTGATCCGCGCCCTGATCGGGGGCGCTCAGCTTTTCTACTGGCTGATGGGCCCCCGTCGCGCAGCGCCATAAAAGGACGGTGGAGGCTGGGACACAAGACATGAGGTTCACTGTAGCCGCCAGCGCCCCACCGAAGTTCCTAACCCTAGACCGATCGAGAGGGGCGCTGTAAGACAGGAAGCTCCATCGCCTTCACCGCCGCGCACAACACCGCGCTTGTGCTGCTGCTACCTTCGACGATCTGACGGGCGCATTGACGGCTACCTCTACTCCCTTCGCGGCCACCATGTTGGCGGCGCCATGACCGCGACTGCACTTGATGACTTAAGTCTTCTATCTAAACTAAGTATTACCCACTGACCTACGCCTAGAGGTACTTTCACATCATCAACTACCAGTAGTTCACCAGGGTTGGTGAACGACGTGAGTTGAAAAGGCTGCCACCCGATGCATTGCAGTATGATATATAGGTCGGTTGGATCTTGTTCTCCAATTGACTCGCAGCTGTCGCCATCGTCTCCATCATCTATGGCAGATCGTTTACATATATGCATCGTCCATGCTGAAATCAGCATGGCCGCGCGCGTGCTTATGGTGCAACGGAGCAGAAGCTTCCATATCGTCAATGGCGTCGCGCAACTATTATTCGGCGTGGAGGAATCGAGTTTGTTGCGGCTTTGCTTTCAGGCAGGACACACGGCCCTGTCTACCTTGTCTTGCATGGCTCTGGCTCCTCGCATGCCAGCCTTCCCCATCCAGACCCCACCTGTGCTACGTTCCAATTCCGTAGCTTGGTACTAGCTACACATTAACAGCGCGAGCTATCAGCTATGCTAGCATGGATGGAGTTTAGACGTGGAAAAATGCATCCAAAGAATGCAAGGCCTCAATCCGCATGATATCGGCAGATCACAGATGAATTTCGTCCCTACCTAAGCTCGTGTTTGGCGGCTGGACAGGCTTGGCCGCTAGCGCATGGTATAGCCATGATACAGCGAAGCCAAGCCAAAACGGATTGAATTTTTTGCCATTTCGTGCACATCGACTCAGCACCAAACGGCGTACGCTCTACATATCAGTGGGAAATAAAAGCCCTCGGCAGGCGTTCGATTTCCCTCAGTGCGTCACCGGGTTTATAGCTATGAATGAACGTTTGGTGAAGCGTTCGAGGTGTGTGGCTGGTTGTCTCAGTTTGGCAGAAACTCGCCAGGAAAAAAAATGTCATATTTGAGAGCCATTTTGGCCCTGGTGGTCGTAGATCTCTTGCTTTCAGAAGGCTGACAGTTCAACAAACCATCTTAGATTACATCTGCCGGAAACGAAGAAAGCTGACCGACAGATCATAAACTGCGGTTGAATTTAATTCAGTTTGGTGGCAGTTGGGGCACAGATGATAATCCTAAAAAAACAGCATTTTCTTCACTTTTATTAGGGGCCGATGATAGATATCAGTCAGCATCAGTACGGACATGAAAATCGTGGCCATATTCTCTGATAGTCTGATTGAATAGACTAGCACATTTTTTGTTCCGGAGTGATATTTCTCTATAGAAAAATGGGAGACAAATAATATTGCAAAGCATTATTAGATGATAACACAAAGCTGCACGTTGTAGCTGCTGGGTGGAGTATCAGAATTGTGCTACTACAGTGTGGTGGTGGTGGTGGGTCTGAAAAGATGTCGAAAACTGTGCTATATATTCGATCGTTCTATTTTGAAGCCATATATAATGCGCCAACAGAGAGGATAATAACAGAACATAACATTTTGTGCAAAGCCACGTTTGCGAAAAAAAGAACATTTCGTACGCGTCTTTAATCATCCTTGGGCACTGAATTTCAATACTTGAGATGCCAGTCATCTCAAAAAAAAAAATGTGCCTTAAAAAACAACTAGGATATAGAAGGATTATTACCCCTTGCATTTCAAAATATAAGGGGCGTTAGAATTCAAAATATTCAAACTTCATAAATTTTGGTCAACAGCTATTCAAATTATGTACATGCTTAATTAATAAAAAAAAGTTAAGAACCGGCCTGTGTGTTGATCCGCTTCTTTTTTCATCCGGAACAGTATTTTCCTCTCACAAATTCCTCCAGACCATCCAAATTCCTCCACAACCCCTGGTATGGTTGTGGAGGAATTTGGATGGTCTGGAGGAATTTGTGAGAGGAAAATACTGTTCCGGATGAAAAAAGGGGTTGTGGAGGAATTTGGATGGTCTGGAGGAATTTGTGAGAGGAAAATACTGTTCCGGATGAAAAAAGAAGCGGATCAAGTCGAGTTTAAAGACACGCGAAAGGAGCTATACTATTACACCTTATAATAATAAATGGATGGAGTATCATCTAAAGGCAGTATCAATAAGCAGAAATGTTTATAGTTGAGGAACATGTGGACTAAAGAATATTTTATTAGCGTGCAAAAAGGTTTGATATTGGTCATTACTAGAACCTGGAAGCGCTCAAAAATATTGGATGAGAGATTGGGGACAGAGAATTGCAGGGATAATAAAAATATGCTTGGGTTGGATGGATAGTAGCTAGAGTTTTCCATTCCTATTTGGACCTACTAATTTCGAATGAAACCACTACTGCTATACGCCTTCAATGGCCATGCCCTTATGCAGTCATGCATATACTTGTCAGCTGCCCTCGTGCCCGGTTGGTTCGGGACGCCATGAACAGACCATTGTCATGTGTGCTACAGCTCTCTCGTGTCTTACAACAGAATGTTTGCAGTCATTTTTGCAAGAGCTTGATACAGACCAGCAAGCTCGGACGAGAGCATTAAGGAGGCGACTCGTCTTCCTAAGTGGCAAGACATCCACACAAAAGCAGAGTGTAACAGTGCGTCACATCAGCTTGCACAACTAGAGAAAAGATTAAACATTCTCCAGACCGACGTTTTAGTTTTCCAGCACGTGTCGCAAATTATTGCTTGAGATTAGAGCAACTCCAAGGGATTTTTTTCTTCTAATTTATAGGAATAGAGATTAGTGAAAAAAACTCTTCAACAGCCTCTTTACATGGATCTCCAATTATAGGCATCCACCATTATTATAGTTTTCTCGCTAGTCAAATAAAAAGGAGCGCGGATGATTCTTTATAATACGCACAAGATATAGAAAAAGTTGTTGGAGGGTACAAAGATATAGAGAGCAAATTTTGCTCAAATAATTCTCCAAATGATGTCTAGAGAGTAAATTTTAGAAAGACTTTTGTAGATGCTCTTATAACTTTTCTTTTGAATAATAAATAAAGCTAAAAAGAGAAGCACTACTTCAAATAATCGTCGGCTACTTTGATCCAATCAATGATTTGGTTACCTTGTCCCCTCAAAAAGGAAAGATATATATTATTTTGATTTTGTTCTGCATTTTGGCACAAAGGCAATCTCTTGCTGCAGGACGCAATCCGTTCAATATGGCAACTGCAAACTGGCTGATAGCTACTTGGACAAAGAAAATAAGCAAAGCCGAGCAGATGTGGTCTTCATTTGTCAATGTCTTGATAAAGTGATAAGAGGTTCAAATATATGAGATATCCTTTTATGGTTCAACTGAATGAAAGAAATAAGTTATTTTGTAAACCTAAAATCTTTTTTTAAAGGGTAGTAAACCTAAAATCTTGTAACTTGACATTATACATGCCTTTTGTATGACACAAAGTGTGTTAGATTACAAAATGAAGGTCATGGTGAAGTATTATCACAATTGGATTACAATGTTACTCCTACTACAAAGTTTGTGTGATAGGGATTCTGAAAAGACATTGTAACCATGCTATAAGTTTGATTTATTTTCATGTTCCTATATATATTTGATTCATCCGTGCCGAAGTCATAATCTTTCATTGTTTGAAAAAGAGTCTTAATCTTTCTGAAAATAACCGAACATTTCGCACGCATTCGTAATAACGGAGGACATTGAATTTCTATAATGAGTAGAAAGATTTTCTTGGGGGAACGATCAAAATACATAAATACTTGTGTATTAATTGAAAAAGGTTTGTGAGTTTCGCATAAATATGTACTAAAAATAATTCAATAACCATGCAATAGCGTTTGCGATGACCACCAAGAAATACTCCTCGATTTTTGCCCAATTAATAGAGAAGTATTTTGTTCTCACCATTTCACCAAAAAGGATGAGATGGATTGTCTTGATGTTATTTTCAACATTTTGGCATGGAAGTAAAACTCTTGGCGCGTGAAGCAATCTATCCAAGTGGCCACTATTTTTTGAGCTTGGTAAACTGATGATGGATACAAACAAAAATCTTTCTTTTCCTTTGGTATATCGACTCCTCAAACTTGTGCTAGTTCTTCCTATGCGATGGCGTCGGTGGAAAGGTGTAGTAGTGAAAATTGTGAAGACGGACCTGCGAAATCGAATCAGAGATGGATTTACGAATGATGCAACTCCAAATGATGGTATCATAGTTCGTTTTCAGAATATGGATGATTGTACTCGCAGTGTGAAATTATAAGAGGTAACCACTTTTGTAAATAGTTTTTTTTGTCACATTATGTTATCATCACATTTATCCCTGTGACCCTGTATGAATGCTTACTATTTACAATATATTATTTTTTATGCGTGGTGTTAGATTATTGTCAACTATAGTTATGGCTCTAAGTCTAGTCCGACCCCAGTGACGATTTATCCTAGATTCGCCCCCTCACCAAAAAGGATGAGATGGATTGTCTTGATGTTATTTTCAACATTTTGGTTTGGAAGGAAAACTCTTGGCGCGTGAAGCAACCTATCCATTTCAAGATGGTAAAAGGCCAACAAGGTGATGGCAATGGGCTACATGCCCACATAGGTGATAAGCAAAACCGGGCACACGGTGGTAATGGTACCATTGTCACGTCTTGACAATATCCTCTTTGGCAGGGCTTAATGCAGTCTCAGCTTATTGTCCATAGCACTGTTCAAGTAAACTCTTTTTTCTTTCTCCCCCTCAAATGAATTACAGTCCTTTTTTTTAACTTCACTAAGTTCAGCTTGTCATAACATTGTAGTAATAAAGCTAAAACCATTTAGCGCATGTTTGGATCACAACTCGGTTATTATAATCTAGGTTATGCATAGGATTATTATAATCAAGATTATGGATTATAATAACCAGATTGTTTGGTGTCTTATGGATTATGGTGATTGACTATGGTTGGTTAAAGTGAGAAATTTCTATTTTATTCTTTATAATTTGGCAAGTTGGATAATCATTGGCGGGCAAGGTGGACTTTCAACACTCATAATCCTCTATGACCTGTCTTACCTGGATTATGAGATTATGGTAGTCAAGATTATAGTAATCCATCGTATATCAAAATTTGAATTATATAATCTGATTATTATAATCAGATGGTACGGAACAGGGCCTTAGATTCCTCCTTGGCAAAAAAAAAGGGAAGAGTACTAAAACATCTATACTCTGAAAACTTGCTGTGGCGACTGTACCTGCATACCTGTACGGAACCGTTAGGAGTAGTAGCGCTAGCCAGGTAAAGAAACCTTACGTCTGACGATGGAATACATAATGAAATACACACAATAAAGAAAAAAGAGGGGGTAACATGCGCATCACATGAAGAACTTCTCACCAGCCCGGATGAAATCTCTGGGTTGGACCAAAAGACTCGACCAGGACACAGTTCGCTCTGAAGGTTTTCACTGCCCGGGGGTGGCCACACGCTTCCATGTGTCGGTCTGATCCGTGAGCTGTGCTGTGACCGGCTCCTCCCCTATCCCTGCGGGGGAGAGGACCGGGGTTTTGTCTCATGAGGCCCGCCAGATGGCCAGACCCAGACCGGCGCGCGGTCCCCCCGCCCCGACCGCATCCGATCGGGCGCCTTTCCTCCCTTCCCTTCCCTTCCGCATCGCCACGCCCCGGCTCCTCCACCGCTGCGGCGCTGCCGTCCGCCGCGCTTTGTTCGTATTCGTAGCGCGCCGGTGTCCGCGTCACGCCCGCTGGTTTCTCTTTCACATCCACCTCGTCCTCTCGCTACGTGTGCTCATGCAAGCCCGATCGTATCCGGGAAGGATGCGGCGTCGTTCTCGTGTAGCAGCCCCAAGACGGAAGAGGACGCGGTCGTATCCTGTACGTATTCCTGTGCTCGGTCATCGCATCGGACGTTTTGGTTGCGGTGAAATTTCAGCGAGGGATGGCTGGCTGGCTGGATGGATGCGCTGCGAGTCCGGCGTGGGCAGACAGCCAACTACCAGCGGCGGCAAGTGCGAGTCAGCGCCATTAAAGAAACCGGGAGTGGGCAACCTATGAGATGCCAAGAATGACTGAAGAGGCCCCCGCTCAGGAGCCACGAGATGGAGATGGTGGTGGCGGCCAGCCATCTCCATCTGCCAGTGCCTAGTGGGAGAAGAACAGGGTTCTTCGCTCCCATGTGGGGCAGGGGCAGAGAAAAACGAAGGGAGAGATGCTGTGAAGCAGTACACGCTGGTACTACTGTAGTCCACACTACACGGGTGTCGTAAGAGGCACGGTGGTTGGTGGGCACGAGCACAAATCTAGAAGGATTCAATGGCCAATTGGGATGCGTGTGAACCTAAAAATTAGCAGAAGTAAGGCCAGTCTCAATGGAGTTTCATGGGGGGTTTCATGCACAATTAATAAGGTGCCACGTCAGTTTTTGCATGAAACTGGGAGGAGAGAGAAGAGATTCGTTTCATGGCCATGAAACTTATCCGCACTGTTTCCAAAACTTTGGAAACGCCGTGAAACCTGCACTGAGGCCCTTCCTTCGTTTCATCGCGACTTTTCTTCTCCGGGACCACGCAGGGAAGAGAGGGATGATAGGGATAGGTGGGACCCGTGAATAGTAAAATAAGGGATGAAACCGTGCCATGAAACTTTGCACTGTGGGAGAGACCCGTTTCATATCAAAGTTTCACGTGTTGGAAACTGGGAGGTGAAACTCTCCATTGAGACTGGCCTAAGCAAGCAGCAGTACTGCATCGATCGCCAGACAGGCAAAAAGATCCCGTGGGATGCATGCATCACAGTCACAGCATCAGCCATTGCGCATATGGCGATATGAATGATGTGGAACTGGAGCTGTACTGGATGGTTATCACTTATCAAATGTTTCTTGCGGTAACTATCTGAGCCCGAGCCGAAAGCTCGGAGTTGGTAACCGGAAGAAGCCCTTTTTAATCTGCCATGATATCCATCCTTTGAGTTGTGGTTGGATCAGTTATAAAATAAATAATGGTTGTGATAAGAAGACGCTAATGGCTATACTAGCTAGCTACTATGCTCCATGACGTCCTGCCATGGCTCACTCACTCTCATTCAGCTCCATCGCTTTTCCGTTATGTAAGCTCCCGCAACCACCGGTCTCCTCAACTCAGATTGTTAATAAAACGCTGTGCCAACCGCCACCTACAATGTGGCGCACACCGCACAATAACTAGAACACTCTTGTCCTTTTTTCCCCCTCCCCCCGGCTAGAGGCATGCATGAGGATCAACTATTTGCCAGTCGAGCATTAGCAAAAGGCCCTGTGCATTTGTTGCAATGATGCCTCTCAATGATGCACAGGCAACCTTCGTGCGTCACTGTCCAATACTGCTGCTCATCATTGTAGTTAGCACTGATCACCTGGTGTTGCACTCGTGCCCTAATGGTCTGGGTGTAGTAACCGTATAACAACACTGCACTTTATAGGGGTGGAGACGTGGAGTAGACAGTAGTCGTGTGGAACCAATTCTTGAAAGCAATGTCCATTTCATGGGCCCGGTGCTTAATACTAGCAATAATAGTAGAATAGGGATCATCACATAATGCTGGGACTGATTCCTCGCGTCGCGTCGCCATCGAATTAAGCCCGTGGAACAAAATACTATCAGCTGGGCCGGCGTCGTACTGCCGATTCATGGCGCGACTGGCCCTGGCCACCATCCGCTCCGGGCGTTCCCATGGCGAACTTGCACGAGCGAGCTAGGTATGTGCCCTGGCGGCCTCCATCGACCGATCGAGCGCCCAATCAATGTGTTGGCATGGCCTTTGCGCTCCCGTTCATCATCATGGTCAGGTCATGTGAAAAGCGCAGGGCCCGTTGGCTCCCTCCCGTCAATCCAGCCTTGACAGCCGGGCGCCGTTTCTTTCCGCGGTGTGTTTTGAATCGGCTTGGCGAACGACACTAGGAATTGCCCGTCTCGTGAGCGCGAGGAGGGAGGATGGGGAGGGCATCACGTGTCACGTCACTAGGAATAGAACCGACCGGAACAGAAAATATCAGCCCTTTCCGTAACAAACTTTCGCCCTTTTGCGCTTCCCGCGGGATTAACAGCCGCTGCCAAAGTGCCAGATCATCCGATTTGGCGGAAACTGACGCCAGTTTTCACAACCCAGCACAAACGGTTAGCCTTGAGCTCAGGCGCTCTGTGCCGCAGGAAGCAAAACCGCGGCGCGTACGCCGAGGCCCCGCCCCGTGAACGCGCGTACGCCCAGACACCCAGCGCCAGATCCTGGCGCGTTCCTCGCCTCGCAACGGCTACGGCCTCGGCAGGGTGATTCCAATCAAAGCCAGAACCGATCCGGACCGGGCCTCCTGACCAAATGGCTTTGCCTTTGCGCCTTTGCCAGACAAGATCACAGGAAGCGCTGTTAATTCGCAGTGCCCGCTGCGATGCCATCTTTCCGTTTTGATCCCACCTCGCTGTCGTGGTGTTGCCGCGAGTACAGCCACCGTCAGGGGCGTGAATTGAATGCCCCCACACAGGTGGCCGCGTCCGGAGCGCCAGGCCAACAAGACGGCTGGCCGGCGGGTATTAAAGCCGACGAAAGCTGATTTGCTGTGATAGAAAAATACTATAGATTAGCTAACAGCACGAGCCATTTTTAACAGGATAACAATAGAAAAAAAGAGCTGCAGAAGACTCTAACGGGCATTGGGTGCATGCCGAAGACGCCGAGGGCGGTCCGCGGACGGATGGGCTCTCCGACGCCGAGACGACAGTGCCATCACCGCATTCATGGCGCTTGTCATTGATGAGGTCCACAACACCATTGCAGGAGAGGAGCCAGGAGGAGGGAGGGGAGGGGCGCTGGCCGGATGGGAGCGGGAGGCCCACCGGAATTCGCGTACCCCCAGAGGCCAGCGCCTTCACTTTCTCTCCGTTCTGACATTTTCATTTGGTCTTGCGACCATGGTTACGATGGAAATCCTTTCCTGCCAGGACGCGATTATGGAACGTCGGTGGAGCTGCTTAACAGCACGACCACCGGATTGCTATTGCAATAGAGATGAGATGGCGCAGGTGAGGTGAGGTAGTAAAAGCATATAGGGCACTCGGGACTCGCCGTAAAAAAATCAGACGTCAGTTGACTCTCGGTCCCACTGTTTTTGTCCTTGCCTGCTATGAGCTCGAACAATCACCGACCCGTTTAATATGACATGAAAACAGTGAGGCAATAGCTGAACTGCAACTAAAATGTCTAAACCGTGTTGAAGTTCCTGTAACAACAAAAGCTCAAGCGAAATGGCTTCTCATCATGCCTTCGACACCGTACAATGAGACTCCACAGGAAGATTCCTAACAAGTGAGCACCACTAACAAGCCAGATCATTCAAAAATCAAAAGGAAGCAGCGTTAAGTTTGGTAACGATTGGCTGTACTTTACGTGTTTCTCCAGCGTGGCTTCACACTGAAATTCCTGAGCACGTCGTCAAGTTGATCTAACACAAGTCAATTGGTCAAAGTCGGTCAAGTTAGACCACTTGCAGTAGTATAGCTTGCACGAACGGGAGATAAGTACTACTGTCAGTGTTCACCATCCTCACGTTTTACTGGGTTTTCTCCTAAACACCCTGAGAACGAGTAAAAGTTTGGCAGATTGTCATAATTTAATGATGAGAATATGAAGAAATGACGCAAGTATATTTGAAAACCGTAGAGTAACGTACATTTAGAGAGATACTAACCCTTATGACTTGCACTTGGAAATCAAAAGAAGTAATAATGGCATATACAGAGCAGGAGTTAGTCAGCATGTTCGCTGGTTGGTTCCTGGGCTGATAAGTCCGACTAAGACTGATTTGTTATGAGAGAAAAACACTATACAATAACTGATAAACTTTGGATAAACCAATAAGCGAATAGGACGAGTAGCTGCTCACCAGATTCACATACCGCCTTTACCATTATAGGCATGTGACGGTTTGCACAAGTAAGCACTAACCGGTAACTAAAAAACACAAGTCACACTCAGGGGCGATCGGCTGCATAGCCCATGAGCCTAATTTTTTTATTAGACTATGGTTACTTAACCTTAAATCACCATTATTCTCTAGCCATAACTCTAAATCTTTATTATTTAGCACCTTTGTTTCATCCCGCATCAGCCACTTGTCACACTCTTAGCTAGTGCATTAAACCATATAGTATCTTTCGTTTTTACTACTACAAAGCCAGCTTTCGTCATAAGCTAAGAACGTGTGAACGGTCTCCCTCTTTCGTGGGCATCAACCAGCTTCCCCTTGTTTAGGCTCCAAAAATTTTTACCCAAAAGTATCACATCGAATCTTGCGGCACATGCATGGAGTACTAAATGTAAACGAAAAAGGGCTCTTTTGTTCTTGCCCCTACTTTAATGTACAATTATGATTTTGCCCTCATTTTTCTAACTCTGTGATTTTGCCCTTAACTGTTCACAAGTCAACGCGATTTTGCTCCTGGTCAACGGTAAAAACAGGGGCAAAATCGCGTTGACCAGGGGTAAAATCGCGTTGACTTGTGAACAGTTAAGGGCAAAATCACAAAGTTAGAAAAACGAGGGCAAAATCACAATTGCACATCTGCGTAAAGGGCAAGAACACCATTTTTCAAAAAAAAAAAACTAATTGCACAGTTCTCGGTAAAATCGCGAGACTTTAAGCCTAATTAGTCCATAAAAAGCCTTAAATGCTACGATAACCCACATGTGCTAATAACCGGTTAATTAGTATCATTAGATTCGTCTCGCAGTTTTCTAATGGGTTCTGTAATTTATTTTTTTATTAGTATTCAAAAACCCCTCACGACATCTTCCGACACATCGACGTGCCACCAAAAAATTTTCATTTCACGAACTAAACACACATTAACCATCCTCACCGACTCCGCTAATCACCCTGCCCCCCCGGCCCCTCCGCAACCAAAGATTTGGCCGCGACCGTACGCAACGTGGGCCCACCCGAGGAAACGGGGGCAATATAGTACTAGTAGATTACTCTCGTTAAACAGCCTCGCGCTTCCCATTTTCATCTGCTTGCTTTGCTTAAACCAGCTCGCCCTTTGCTTTTGCAGTGGGGTTATATATCTTTGCTATATATACAACTCCTCTCCTGCTCCACTCTGCAAGCCCACCGAGAGCTCTGTAGAAGAAGAGAGGGGAGAGAGGAAGGACGAACCGGAGCCACTCAGCCGCCACCTCACCCCGCATCGGCCGCCTGCGTCCCAGCGCTCCTGCTGCCGCCCGTTGCTCTCGTCTCGCCATTGAAGCCCTCGCCGCCTCCGCCCGCTTGCCTGTCCTGCCCTCCTGCCGGCTGCCTTCCGGGTACGCGCCGCCCTGCCTGTCGTCAGCCTGTGCCGCCATCGGTTCTTGCCGCGCTTTCATCTGGTTCCGATGCGTTCTTGCTGGGAGGCGCTTGATCTGTTCTTGGCGTTTCGTGTTCTTTTTCCTCTGGTGGTATGGTAGTGTTTCTGGCACCACCATTTGCTCGATTTGGCGTTCCTCCGCTCCCTTTCGGCAGCAGATTTACCCCTTTTTTCCTCCCTGGTTTCTTGCTTGATTTGTTTCTTCTTTCTTGGTAGATTGCGGTTCGCTGATTTACCGCGAGTTGTTGCTCCTTTCTAACCGACTTGCTCCCATTCATGCCCTTCATGCCTGGCATCTTCTTGTTTGCTTGCTTTAATGAAGTGCGAAAGCTAGCGGACCCTGACGTGTCCCTTGTCTCCATTGCAGATGAGAAGCGGCGCAACCTGGGCGGTGCAAGCGTGGTCGGCCTGAGCCTTCGTCGGGGTTAACGCCGAGAAGGATCCTGGAGTTTAAGCGCATGGGTTCCTTGGAGGCCCGGTACAGGCCGGCCGGGGCAGGGTAATATATCCCTCCCTCTCGAGTCTCGATCTACCTCCCCTCCTCCTTACTCACCTCACCCCGCTTGCTGCTCACGCTTTTGTGCTGGTTCTGCTTGGTGTGGACTGTGGATAGCGTGCTAATCCAGGTTCAGTCTCAGATGCGCCATTTGCTTTACCATGTGCGGTCATGTGCTGCGTGCTGTATTGATTTACATCTAAGCCTGGTATTGATGCCTGTGTCTGTGGTGAGATGGCGACCATCCTCCATTCTTATCATGTAATCTTGCAGCAGGGAGGGAGTGTTGCGGTACTAGTGCCATGTACCCTGTACAAGATGCCGTTCCGTTCACCGTGCCCTGCTCCTCCTCCATAACTTCCCCTGATTTTGTAGGTGGCGCTGGTAGTGGTGGTTATGCCTTTATGACATCTTCCACCAGTCGGTCCGTTCTTCCTCCCATTTGCCATCCCCACCTTGAGAAACTAGCAAGAACTTCGCCCCTTCTGTCCACAGATGATATGTGTGGCTGCTGGTGGTTCGCTGTCGATGCGTTTCAAACGTGTAAATCTGCCCGTCTCTCACACTCGTCTGGATTTTCACGGTTCTCCTGGTCGAAAGTTACACTCTTTTGTGGCAATTTTCGATCCATATTAGGATTCTACTAACAAGCAACAAAGATTTGCTTCGAGCTGAGCAGTTTCTTCTGCTGTAAAGCACGCAGCCTGGCGTCGGTGGCCATCCATGTGCTCGCCCTGCTGTTTTGCCCAAAGACTGCACCTTGTGGCAGCAGCCCTATTTAAATCCCTGCACTGCAAGCATTAGCTTCATGTGCAGTGTCAGCTACTGCTGCTGCTTGGTGCCACCTCTGGCCCTGGACTGTTGAATTGCCGTGCTTAGCGTGTAGGTGTAGAAAATGGTAGGTTTTCGTGTGTGCCCTACCGGTGATGTCGGCTATCTTGGTCGGGTCCGTATGTTTGGACCAAATTTTCTTCATGATGTTACCCTAGTACTGGGAAGAAAAGGGTTTCTTCTTCTCTGTAGCCGGGATGAATCATCCGTGCGGCTTTTTCGTTGCGTGTTTCATGGTATCAAAGAACATGGAGGGTTAGGTACCAGGCATCTTCCTCTATGCTCTGCTTTCCCAAAAGATGTGACTAATAAAGTAGAGCTCTCGACATTAACAGAGGCCACTAATTTCTTTTGGCTCCTTTTTAATTCTCAGTGCTGGGTGTGGTTTTTTTTACTTTAGCCTTTTTTCTTGTATAGCCAAACAACTTTTGTTTGATTGAGCACTTTACTCTTATACGGAGTACATAAGTGATACGAAAGTTTTTCCTCTCAAAAAGATGTGCTTTGAATACTTTAATTTTAGTATTAAAAGGCAGTACTGTCCTCAGAGGCCGCCACATGTCAGTGGATTCGTCTCCTCCCAAGCAAGAACATTAAATAAATAAGATCAATGCAATCTTCTAGAAAAGTTAAACACCAGCACCAGTACTCTTAGTTTTACCTTTCTAGAACTAAGATTTACGAAGTAAAAAGCTGGGACCAGGTTTTGTTACCTCGGACTAGTGTCATCATTTCAACAATGTAGTTGTAATTATTTTGGCATGGACCTGCTGAAAATCTGTAAGCAGTTTAGGTAAAACACAGTGATCACATGAGCTGGAAATTGCACTTATTTCTTCAGCAATTTACCATCTGTAATTTTTCTCCTGATGTAGTTCTGTACTCTAGTATCATCATAAATGGTTTGAACCTACATTGACTTCCATTTTGTGATGACTGCCTTTTATCCACAGACAGTTGTTACACAAATCAAATATGTTGTTTTTCGATTTTTTTTGTGATGATTAGGATTACTAATTGTTGTTAAAATACCCGCATTGAAGAGTTTGCTGTCCTGACATTGTTTTCTTTCTACCTTTTCAGTGAGGACACAGCTAAGAGAAGGACCCAGAAAAGCAAAAGTTTCAAAGAGGTTGAAAAATTTGATGTTTTTGTGCTGGAGAAAAGTTCCGGTTGCAAATTCCGATCGTTGCAACTTTTGCTCTTCGCTATCATGTCTGCTGCATTTCTAACACTCCTATACACACCATCTGTGTATGAACATCAGTTGCAGTCAAGCTCTCGGTGAGTATACATGCGCGCAATATCCAGTAATGCAGTAGAGAATCATGATACCTCCCCATTAGTTCATGGTGTAATGTTTTCGTGATTGAGCCATGAAGTTTTTAATATAACCATACAATGTCTATTTATGTGGTGCTTATGCTGTCCATGATGCTTTTGCAGGCTTGTCAATGGGTGGATATGGGATAAGAGAAGCTCTGATCCCCGATATGTATCTTCTGCCACCATTCAATGGGAGGATGTATATAAAAGTATCCAACATCTGAATGTTGGTGAACAAAAGCTCAGTGTTGGACTCCTGAATTTTAATAGAACTGAGTTTGGCGCTTGGACACATATGCTCCCAGAAAGTGATTTTTCAATCATAAGGCTAGAGCATGCCAATGAAAGCATTACCTGGCAGACTCTCTATCCTGAATGGATAGATGAGGAGGAAGAAACAGAGATACCATCTTGCCCTTCGCTTCCAGATCCAAGTTTTCCAAGAGGGACACACTTTGATGTTGTTGCTGTTAAGCTTCCCTGTTCTCGTGTGGCGGGTTGGTCAAGAGATGTTGCAAGGCTGCATTTGCAGTTATCAGCAGCAAAATTAGCGGCAGCCACAACAAGAGGCAATAGTGGAATCCATGTGCTGTTTGTGACTGATTGCTTCCCAATTCCAAATCTCTTCTCTTGCAAGGACCTAGTGAAACGTGAAGTCAATGCTTGGCTGTACAAACCTGACGTGAAGGCTCTAAAGGATAAGCTCAGGCTGCCTGTTGGTTCCTGTGAGCTTGCTGTTCCACTCAGTGCAAAAGGTAAGTTAACTAATGTATCAAGCTTGTAATAGCTTCCCATAAGAAGTTGCTCATTATTTCCCTAGTGTACCCTAATGCACATATCCAAAAAAAACTAGTAACTCTATAGATTATAATGCATGCATGAACTTTCCAACACTATCTATGGATACAAGTCTAGCTTGCTTTAAACTTGTTGGAAAAAGAAACTCAAAATATACGTATTAAAGGGTTTTTTACCTGAATCATGAACAATTCCTGTCTTCTGCAGCACGACTCTACACGGTAGATAGACATAGAGAAGCATATGCTACAATACTGCATTCAGCAAGTGAATATGTTTGTGGTGCGATCACAGCAGCTCAAAGCATTCGTCAAGCAGGATCAACAAGGGACCTTGTTATTCTTGTTGATGACACCATAAGTGACCACCACCGCAAGGGGCTGGAATCTGCGGGGTGGAAGGTCAGAATAATAGAGAGGATCCGGAATCCCAAAGCTGAACGCGATGCCTACAACGAATGGAACTACAGCAAATTCAGGCTATGGCAGCTTACAGATTATGACAAGGTTATTTTTATTGATGCTGATCTCATCATCCTGAGGAACATTGATTTCTTGTTTGCAATGCCTGAAATCACTGCAAGTGGGAACAATGCAACACTCTTCAACTCCGGAGTGATGGTCATTGAGCCTTCAAACTGCACATTCCAGTTACTGATGGAGCACATCAATGAGATAACATCGTACAATGGTGGTGACCAAGGGTACCTGAATGAGATATTCACATGGTGGCATCGGATTCCAAAACACATGAATTTCTTGAAGCATTTCTGGGAGGGTGATGAAGAGGAAGTGAAGGCCAAGAAGACTCGGTTGTTTGGTGCTAACCCACCGATCCTCTATGTTCTTCACTACTTGGGGCGGAAGCCATGGTTATGCTTCCGGGACTACGATTGCAACTGGAATGTTGAAATTCTGCGGGAGTTTGCGAGTGATGTTGCGCATGCTCGCTGGTGGAAGGTGCACAACAAGATGCCGAAGAAGCTTCAGAGCTATTGCCTTCTGAGGTCAAGGTTGAAGGCTGGGTTGGAGTGGGAGCGGCGGCAGGCTGAGAAAGCAAACTTCACTGATGGGCATTGGAAACGGAACATAACTGATCCGAGGCTGAAAACTTGCTTTGAGAAGTTCTGCTTCTGGGAGAGCATGCTATGGCATTGGGGTGAGAACAAGACCAACTCGACGCAGAACAGCGCAGTGCCAGCAACACCTACTGCGAGCCTGTCGAGCTCATGAGATTTGTTGTAGATAGCTTTGTTGAGAGTAGTATACCGGATACAAAACTTCCGAAGCTCAATACATACAAAGCAACAGCTCTGTAAAGGTAGCTATGTAGGCCTTTCCCCGAATGACTATACTTTTGTTCGCCGTCACAGCTGCAGCGCCCTCCCGCTGCTTTCTGATGGTTAACAATTCTTTTGGTTTTTGCCAATAATTCATCAGTATAGGCTGTTTTTCCTCTCTGGCTTGAGTCCTGTCCGGGTCTGTTGCTTCAAATCCCATTGTCTATTGCTTTTGATGCAGTACGCCTGGCTTTTGATGCAGTACGCCTGGTTTGATGTATGGTGGTTGAACAGTTTCAGTGATAAATCTGGAGTGATGCAATATGAGATTGCTGACCAGCGAACACTGCATCATCTTGGCATGAATATGATGGCGTCATTTTTTATGGCGTAGTGAAGTTGGATTAGCTTGATTGCTGGGGACCAAATGATATTCTTTGAGTGCTGTTTGGGATGAATGAAACCACCCTGTGTTTTGAGCTCTTTGCATGCAGCATCTCGGTGTTTCTGGTTGTGTGCCACCTAACCATGGACGCAATGCAAGCATTCAAATGCCGTGCCTCCCTGTATCGTACTGATACAGAGCAAGCATCATTGCGTCCGTAAGGTTTGGTTCGGTGCACTGCTGTTGCGCCAAAGAACGAGATGCATCATTGCCCGGATCCATGATCTCGTCATGTTCACTTCCTTGTAGGTGCAGTCTTTCGCAGCTCATCAGCCTTGCTCGCTTTTCCAACAGCAGCACACCTAAAAAAGCACAGGGATAGGCTGTACGAGCTGCTCCGGCGGTGCCAAGAGACACTGCACATAAGGCCGACTCCTGATTGAATCCTTTCCCTTGTCGCTCACGATTGGAGTTGTCGCTCACGATTGGAGTAGCTGGACGGTTGCGTTGCAAGTGACTGGGATTAGGTTTTTCTCCTCGTTTGCCATTAGAAAATCCGAGAGACGCGTCCAGATCTGACGCGCGGTTTAGTAGTAGTACAAGTATATACTTAGGGCCAGTTTGGTTGTCAAAATTTTTGACAAAACGACACTATATTGCTTTCGTTGTTATTTGGTAATTAGTGTCCAATCATAGTCTAATTAGGTTTAAAAGATTCGTCTCGTAGATTTCGTCTAAACTGTGTAATTAATTTTATTTTTTATTTATATTTAATGCTTCATGTATACGTCCAAAAATTTAATGTGACAGAGAATCTTACAAAATTTAGCATTTTAGAAGGGAACTGAACAGGGCCTTACTACATACAATACACAGAAAAAACGCACTGTTCCTGCATCTCTAACCACTATTCTTGCCTTGCCCATGCGCGTCGGCGTCGCGTTGCGAGGTCGCTCTTTTTTATGCCGCCCTGCCTGAGCCATCGTCCAAGGCACTCCGTCGTGGTCCGTACCGCGGTGTACTACAATATTGTTTGGGAAGACGGGTTTGAGGCTCGTACGTACACGCGGCGGCGGTGTAGCCCCGGCCCCGGTGTCTCTGCCTCCGCCAGCACGAGCGGGACGCAGCAATCGAACGCCATCTTGCTGGCGTCAGATACGCATGCAAGGGCGGCATGGGCGCATGGCATGGACCGACCATAGGTTAGGCCAGGACAGTCCAGAGACCACCGCGCAAGGGCCGGCGCCGCGACACGCGTCGCCCTGCGTCGGACGTTTGTCGCGCTGCCAGCTTTTGAGCTTTTGACCGGGCAAAGCAAGAGAGCCAAGGGACAAATTGAAGAAAGAACTGGTCGCGGCGACGCTGCGGTGGTGTGGTGGGGCACTGCGCGTACGATGGTACGAGTACGAACGAGTTCACGCTCGTCTCAGCTGTTCTGGCTCCGGCACTGCCGTTGGCAACGAGGAAGGCGTGGGCTTTCGGCCATTCACATGGACACGTCGTGCTCAGCAGGGGGGCGAGGAGGAATCCAGCGCATGGTTGGTTCGCCTCTCGCCGTCACGCGGATGCGGCGGCGCCGCGCCGTGTTTCCGGTGCGGCAACAGCGACTCGTTCAGGTCCGGCTGCGGCGGCATGCCGCATGCGCCATGACCCAGGGTTTGCGGTCGCGGCTGTGCACGGAAGACTCGGAACGCGGCGCAGGAGGAGAATCATGGCTCGATGGCCGGCGCAGATTGCGGTTGCTGACGCGGACGTGGTGGGCCGCTACGACAGCGGTGAATTAACTGGGTGTTGCTTGGGCCCAACCGCCACGAGAAGCCCAAACCAGCAAACTTTGGATTCCAGAGTAGTGAACAAACAGCTTGGCACCCATTTTCCCGTAGCTGTGGGCCCTTAAACGGCATCAATGCAGCCCAAGTTGGACACCCATAACTTTTCACGAAGGTCTAATTCGTCCGCGCATCGATTCCACATTTCAATTGTCCTGGCCCAGCCCACTTGAGACATTTTTTGTTTTGCTATTTTAGCGGGCCGAGGCTTTGTAGTGGTGGGAATTGAGAGAGAAATTAAGGTGCGCATTCGATTTTTTTGTTCAATCTCTTTGTTTGTATTATGAAGGAAATAAGAGGGAGGGTTGAAGAGACATATCCCTGTTCGGTGTTGGTGTTTTTCAGTGGGAATTTATATTAGATAAATCACGATCGACGGTGATAATACATTTATCTTCCGTTATAGCACAATTCTCACCCCTCTTCGGAGAAGTGATTAGTTGGAGTTTGCCATCTAAACTCCTATTTCCGTTTTTCCCCACAAAACAAACAAAGTAACAAACAAACATATGGATAGGCACAAGGAATTCTCTTTATATATAGAGAGGAAATTATTTCCATGACCCTAAAAAAAAGTGCCTCTTAGTTTTTTGGACTTTTTTTTTATTTGTCGAACGTAGTTGTTTGGCCCTGAAATGAGATTTGTTTGGTTGCTTGGCCCTTCCGTTAGTTGGATAGGATAACGATGTTAAGTTGTACGCGAAATTACTATTCTTTCCTTAGCACCGAATTAAACAGTTCAAACCTACAGATGCATTGTACGTGTCTTTTAGGTTGCTTATATCAATAATTTCCCAAAATTAAGGTGGAATATTTTTTTATAATGCATTATTTGTACATGATAGCATCGCACTGACTATTTAAAATGCATATAAAATTGACAATAAAATACATTTAAAATGCATGTCGGCGCACGCTAGCTGTCCCGTCCTCGTCGGTCGCCGCACACTGTGACAGAACCGTCCGAAATAACGTACTTACGGAGGCGCTCGTCTTTCACCAAACACTAAGCACCGCGTAACCAAGCTACAGCGGGCGGTTTCCATCGGGCACACCCCTAGGGAGAGCCCGAAAGATCCACATTTTTCCCCAAGGATCCAATAATGAGAACGAGTTACAATACTTAATCTATTTCATTCATCCAGACTTCTTAAAAATTATATTATTACATTTCCAAAGTCAAAGTGCAGAATATTAAACAGCGGAATTAAAAATAAACATCTATCGATAATGAACAAAGATCCGTCTGTACCCACCAGAAGAATCCTTCACACAACGATACTCCTCAAGCATTATCTGCAACAGGGGGTAAATAAATCCTGAGTACACAATGTACTCGCAAGACTTATCCGACTAGTGGAAATAATTTCCCGACTCCAAAGAATATGATAAGTTTTATGGTTTGCTGGTTTCCTTTTTGCAGAAAACAATACTAATAGTGAGTCCTTATTTATGTTATTATTAGCAGTCATGATTAATTTATTATCTAGTCATTCTACGTAAGCACCTAATATACATTCAAGCAAGAGTTGAGCAATCAGTTCCATTTCAGCACCTTCCATCTTTTAGTTCTTACTACGGTGCTAGACCCCAAACAAGCCGTACCAGATTGCCTCGCGATTCGCGAATCAATGTCCCCAGCTGGGTACCCCAAAAACGCACGCTCCGCTTGTACCCCAGGCACAAGCATGACCAACCCATCACCCTTCTGTCACGGACTCAGTGCGGTGCAAGGACCTCCACCATCCCCGTCTCCAATCAGTCGGTCCGAAAAGAGCCGAAACCCACGACAAGAGAGCAACAAGTCTTCCCTACGCCCATACTCAAGTATGTGCTCGGGATAATAAATCTGTGACTTGCCCAAAGACATGCAATGGTCGGTCCTTAACCGACACAGACAGGAAAAAAATGTAACCAAGTTATGCCCCGTTGGCCGCAGGACACAACCTCTTACACCCACCAATACCCAAACCATATCCCTGCCCGGTCACAATTTTTCCTTTCCACCATTTTATCATGAGTGATCATAATTATCACATATTGTGAGTAACGGCAGGTTACTCACGCTACTGATACCCTGAGCATAGCATCTACTCGATCTATACTAGCAGGACTCATAGGTAAGTATATCTATGCATGTAGTTTTCATAAAATGCCTGTAACATAAATAAACATCATATATTTATTTAATAATCATTTAAAAATAGAGGTTATGCATCGGAGCTTGCCTTGGACAAACAGTGGTTCAACAAAGTTAGCAACAAACGGCCAGCAAACGGCTCTACTTGACTACCGGGGATGGCGGTCCTGGCGCTATCGTCAATCTTCCGGCGAGAGGCGTGGAAGTACGGGGAACGGGCGCTGCGGTACTGCAATCACGACGTGGGGCACGCGCTCGCGGCGGTGGCGGTGGCCGCGGCCACGCTGGGTTGGGACGCGCGTTTGCTAGACGAGCTGTCGGACGAGGACCTCGGGAGGCTCGTTGGGGTGGAGAAAGGGAGCCCGGCTTCCCCACCGGAGGGGCTGCCTGACAAAGTGGTCAAGGGTAAGGCGCCGTGGGTGGAGCGGCAGCATCCAGATTGCGCTGTTCTGCTATTCCCAGCTGGGTCTGAGCTTGAGATCAACTATGGCAGAATGAGTGAGACGCTGAGGGGGTTTGATGGGCTGGAGTGGGTGGGGAAGGCAAATGCACTTAGGGCTCGTTTGGTACGGCTCCGAGGAGATTCGGCTCCTACACTGTTTATGCGCTGTAGCGTACCAGAACCGGAGCCGGTGGCGTCGGAAATTCGAGCTTCACCGGCTCCGTGAACAGTAACCGTGCTACAGTGAGAGGGAAAAGTTGGGGAGAGAAAAATGGCTCTGGTGCTACAGTGTTGTTACAGTGTTCCATGTCATGGTGTCAGCCGGAGCCGGAGCTGCTCGGAGCCCGGCCAAACAAGGCCTTAGTAAAGATCATGTGGTGTGGGATGTGATATACAGAAACAGTAGAGCATGTGAAGAAGCATGGCCCTGCACCCGGAGAACGGTTTTTTGTGGTGCCACGGCAGAAGAGTCCAGCCTTGTCCAAAGGACTGTATAATGAATTAACAGTGCAGGAGGTAGTACAGCGGAGGAGAAGCGCGGTGGACATGGACGGCATGCATGTGATGGGAAGGGATACGTTTTATCAGACGCTGGTGCACTGCCTCCCATCAGGGGAGGTTAGATCAGGAGAGCAGCAAGGGCAGCAGAGTGCCCTGCCGTTCCGTGTATTACCATGGGAAGCAGAGGTGCATGCCGCACTATTTGTGCATCGTATCTCAGGGCTGCCAAGGGGGATGTATTTCCTGGTCAGGAATGAGGAGCATTTTGATGCATCGCAGCATGCCATGAGGCAGGACTTTGAGTGGGTTAAGCCAGAAGGATGCCCTGATGGTCTCCCACTCTACAGGCTGATGAAAGGGGATTGCCAGAAGTTTGCCATGCAGGTCTCGTGCTTTCAGGTATATGGAGATGTCAAATGGTGTTGTTTCAGGCTATTCATTTATAAATTATACTTAGTATTTGCTATGCACTTAGAGATACGATGTCTAGATACATAGTTAAAGCAATGTATGTAGAAAAACCAAAACGTCTTATAATTTGGAATGGAGGGAGTATTTGATTTGCTTTATTATTTATGATGTTGTTTGCTGTGCTCAGATTTCCACATTCCACCATTAGTTATGTTGTTTGTTCTGCTATATTAACCATTTGAAACTAATTTTAATATTCCTCTTTTTAATTTCCCAATTGATCGTGAAACTTATGCTAGTACCTGCAGATATTTTAGTATTTATCCTCTTTTTTTAATACAGGAAATTGCCTCGCATGGGTGTTTTAGCCGTGGGATGATTGCTAGATTCGAGCCTGTGTTGCATGAGAAAGGTGAATGGATGTATCCCCGTTTGTTCTGGGAGACTGGCATTCTTGGTCAAGTGCTTTACCTCGAGGCCCATGCTGTTGGAATATCTGCCACAGGAATTGGATGCTACTTTGATGATGCTGGTAAGTTGAGCTGCCATTTTAATAGCTCAATCATAGTTTTGTACTTTGTTGGTTGACCATGGAGGCATTGTTTTTATTGAGCAATGGTCCTCTTACATTAGCTGATATAGGTGCAGGGAGTGTCTACAATGGTTAATAACATATATTTTTTTGAACACCAACACACTCCAGTCAATTTGCTCTAAAAAAAACTCCCATGCTGTTCACAACATAGAGGAGCAACAGTTTTTCTATTGAGCTTTGCAGTTTATGAACATTAAAGATCTGATGATTCATGAGTAGGGTGCTCAGCATTTTGTTTTTGTTCCTCGAACAAGCAGTATCATTTCATTTAAGAAAGAGTAACAAATACAATACCAACCCACCCCTTACAATATCAATAACCTATTGGTAAATGAGGAACATTTTACATGCTATAAAGGGACTCTGTTAAATACTAAGCACATACTTTGCTAAAATAAGGCAAATATTGTTTGTGAGAGTTATCTAATCAGTCCACTATCTTTGCTAGTCTTCAAGAATATTGGTGCCCATTACTTGATTCCAATACTCTTATCTGTATTGTACAACATTGCTTTTAGAATGATACTAGGTAGCGTGCTCGTGCGTTGCTACGGGATAACTAACATTTTGTACTAAAAATATACGGATCGCACGATAAGATAACAATACTGTAAAAATTAAATACCAACGTTAAAATGACATTTAATCCAAAAAGCAAAGTTTATGAATTTAACACAGTCACGGAGTGCGCGGCGTCGCAGGTTCACAAACTCTACTTTATAGACCTTTCCGTAATGCGGCTAAGATAATATTTTATATTGGCAGGAAGAAATCTCCGATATTCATTTCTTTCGTGCTCACAAACTAATGACCCTGGTGCAACAATGGAAAATACAAAGGAGCTATCCTCGTGAATGCGCGGAACCAACGCCACTACGATCGTGCCATCCCACGACCACTGGTATGGTGTTGTTTAGTACTATTGTTCACTATTATCGCTAACTTGCTTCGTTGGTTTTATTCAAGTAATTTATGTTTGTAATTATGCAGGTGCTAATTCGGTGATCCCACATTGGCACATGAGAAAAGTGGGGAAAGTCAACAAAACTCATGGTTTTGAGAACATACACGTGTAATAGTTATGAATGGTTACAAAACGAAATATTATGAACAAAACACTGAAAGTGTCATTTTTATAACAATAATATAACACATGTTCAATTTTCATTATGCCATCACACAAGTGTATATACAATATCTCCGTGTAGAGTCTAATAAACCATTTAAAAATACCTAGAAACATCAACAAATATGGCATTAGTGAGACATTATTTATACAATATAAATTGAATGGAAAAAATGCATTGTATGCGTTAATAATGTTCTGTTACCTCGCCTATGGCGTTAGAACCTCCTTAAATACAATATTCTTCGTGAAAGTTCCATCCGCTATTGGGGTCTTCTTATCCTTATCTTTTTTATTTGGCGCATTCTTATTTTTTCCCTCGGCATTCTTTTTAGCATTTTTCTTCTCTATCTTTTTGGCCTCCTCTTGTGCCTCTGCATCAGGCGGGAGAGCAGGGATCTTAATATTGGTTCTTGACATGGCTCTAGACATCGCAACGTACAACTGACCGTGAGAGAACACCGGTGCGGGTAGGTACAGACCCACGTTCGGGATAGTTTGGCCCTGTGACTTGTTGACCGTCATGGCAAAGCTCAGCCTAATAGGAAACTGCTTCCTCTTAAACTGGAACGGGAACATCTCGTCATCAGACGGGCATAGCGGTATTCGAGGAAGGAATACCCACTTCCTAGCATGCTGCCCCACCATGATTTCAGCATCGATTGTATTTCTTCGGAACCCCCGTACCACCAGTCTTGTACCATTGCATAGCCCATTGGCGGGGTCAATATTCCTAAGCAGTATGACATGACACTCGAGCTTGAGCTTCAAGACGTGGGGAGGCAACCCGTTGGGGGTCAAACTGTTAAGGAACTCCGATGGATAGTAGTTATGTGGATCATCTACCGCGGAGTCAAAACTATGATACACCGTCTCGCCGCCCTGGAACATATCAATCATTTTTATATTGATCATGTCCACCCAATCGTTATGTGTAGATAAAATCGCTCTGGTGGTGATGTAGTCTTTGTCCGCCATGTTTGCATTTAGATCTAGAAAGATGATGTCAATCAATGTATGAAGATCTTTCTTGGCATCTCCAGAGTACGGGACACATATCTTGTCTGGAATACATACATTGTCATCTCCGTTAACCGCTTCCGTTCCACCACCAATGCGCAATAGATAATCTGCAAACCACAGGTCACTCTAAGCCCTCATGTTGCGGACAAGCTTTAGGTGGCGCATGGATTCCCAAACATACGACCTTCGTAGAGAAGCACCGACTATTTGAGCTTTGGATCCTTTCCACACAACAGGGAGGACCTGTCTAAAATCCCCACCAAGGACAACAGTCTTTCCACCAAACAGTAGGTTTGACCAGCCCATTATATCCCGTAGGCTGTTGTCTAGCGCTTCCACATTTTGCCTCTTTGTCATAGATGCCTCGTCCCAAATTATGAGAGCTGCTTGCTGTAGCAACTTGGCAGTACCACTCTGTTTTGTGAAGCTACAACAACTGCCCTCTTGAAGAGTGAGGGGTATCTTGAAACATGAGTGGGCCATCCTCCCGCCTGGCATTATGGCTGCTGCGACTCTAGATGTAGCTATAGCCACGACAAGCTTGTCCTGGCTGCGTAGTTTTACGAGAAGTGCCCTATACAAAAATGTCTTTCCCGTCCCACCAGGTCCATCCACAAAGAACAACCCGCCTTGTTTGCTATAGATAGCGGCCATTATCTCATCATAGGCAGACCTTTGCTCGGCGTTGAGTGAGTCGCATAATAGCACATCTTCGGGATTCTGCTCGACGCTAGCTTCCTCAAATATCTCACGAGGAATATGGCTGGCATCGTTATATGAGTGATCAATATCTAGAAGAGGAAATGACCTTATGTCCTTCCCCATAGACTGCAGCATGTTTCTAATGTCTATCAAAACCATTTGTTGCACCAGATCCGAGGATGGATGATTGCGGCTGTAGTCCTCTGACATTGCATCGTAGTGTTTTTTCCACAACCCATCACATCATGCGGCTCGTAAAATACCAATATTGTTGCAAATAGCCTCCGCAGAGAGGAAGGCATCTGGAATAAAGTAGCTTCAGTTAGACATTCATCCAGTGTATTGTCTTCTTCGATTAGACCCCTCCTTTCTGTAGCTTCACGGAACGGAGGTAGTAGCACGCCATCAACCATCCTCAGATGTTCATATGATGTAGCACCAGCAACATTGTTCAAGAGAACATGAAGAAAGTAACGTTCTCCCTCAGCAAGATGAGCCGAGATGACTCTTCCAACTTGAAAAATGGAGTCTTTCCTTTTCTCCCAGAATTTACCATCAGACTGCCAGGTAAAATGCTCCGGGAAGTCCTGATACAAGATTCTGCGGGCTTCCTCATGATGCCTGTTTGCATCGAAGTATGCTGTCAGTATTGACTCTTCTACACCTGGCCTATTAACGATCTGTTCGACCTTATCCCGTTTATGAAATGCCACCATGTGCATGTCGGGTAGATGAAGCTGCAGTTGCTGTACTGGTGGATGGTTCTTGCTCAAGTCAAAGCCATATATCCTCCATAGTGCTTCTAGAGGCGTCACCCACTGAGCATCTCTATACTGCTTGATCTCATCAATGTTCCCTTTCTCGTCTGCTTTGTCGGTCTCCCTCATCACCATCGATGCCCTGTCATGTCCCTTGTATATGTATTTGAATAGATACTTTACTGATTTAATGCTCCCACATGCCTCAACATTGATATGGCAGTTGAAGGTACATAGTAGGCAAGGGTTTTAAGGCATGACCCATTGATTATCTAGGTAATGGCCTCGAACTTTTAGCATGCGGCCATCATTGCGTCACCGATAGATGGGGTATGAATCCTTTCCCTATGACGTTGCCTCATAGAATGGGCGTGGGTAACGGTTCTTGCTTGACCTGCGGCCCACCGTGCATGGACAGTATGGATTTAGCGTCCCACAGGGACCATGCATCATATGCTTCGTCACCATCTTGTAGAGCTCAAGGTACTTCTTGTTTGGTAGTTCTACACTGATAATCATGTCATATTGCTCGGGACATGTGAGCTTGTACTTCTGTTCCATTATCAGCAAGAAGTGTGCATGCGGCAAGCCCCTCTTCTGGAACTCCACTACATATACGTAGGCCTTCACCTTCCCAAGTATGTCTTTCTCCATCAACATTTTCCTCATTGCCTCTAACTTTGCTCTAATGACCCGTGTGATGAGATCTGGGCGGTCCTGTGTTGTCTGGCCTGGATAAAGTTCATTCTTGATCTTATCCCAGTTAGGGTTGCACGTCATTGTGAGGAAGATATCAGGTTTACCATACTTTTGCACCAGAGCCATTGCATCCATGTATCGACGCCTCATATCATAGGGTCCTCCGATGAATGACGAAGACAGGACAGTACGCCTTCCGACATTCTCAGCAGATCCTTCACCCGAATGCATGCTGTCCACCAAGCCTTGGTATAGGTCAGCCCTCAAAGTATCCTGATTGTTCCTCATGTAGTCTAAACGTGAGCTCTCAATCTTGATGTAGGTGTCGGCGGCGAACTGCTAGAAAAGACGCCGACCATAGAGTATTGGATTAAATATCCCTGGACGCATCTAGAACTTGTAGCAGTAGTAGTCGCGCATAGAGACACATGTATTCGAAACAGGTTCTACAGGGAGACATTGTTCGAATTAGTATCATGCGTTAATAGAAAAGAGTTTATGTTGCATTATTGAAAAGAGTTCAATTTACATCCATCATCATCGTCACCATTCTCAACATGCTTTTTGCGGATTGCTCGAGCTCGATCAACTTGAGCCATAGTCACACCCACTTTTGGAATGCAGTTGTGCCACCCGAGCTCACCCATTGGAAAGAACACTGGGTATGACAGTGGGTCATAGCATGCATTATATGAGCGGATGCCGTGTATAGACCGATACTTCCCTTGTAGGAGAACACTATGCTCAAATTGGCCATGACGCTCACTCCCCTCAACCTAGACAGCGGCCACCTCTGATGTCAATGGCACGTTATATGTTCTCTGGTCAAGCCGCTGGTCAAGGTTCAACTCAACCCGGTAATCCTTGAGGTTTTCAATGTGTCCCATACTCCTTAGTTGCTGAGAGTAGGGATTCCCATTAAAGATACTAACCAATTGCTCTATAACTTCTCTGTCTTTTTGGGTGCATTGCTCACGGCATTTGCTCATCCGATGCTCGAGGGATGGATCGTCGTCATAAAAATAAAGCTCGAGGTGTCTCTTTTCGACACCATCCTCTTTACCAAATGATCGTATGTTATGGTAAATCTGGCCATGGGCACAGAATGTGTAGACACCACAGATTCGTATGTTAGTGGTCACACGATCTAGGTGGCAGTACAGAGAAGTGAAAGAGAAGTGGCCATTGAAATATCTGATGTTTGCACAAAAGTGCCTAGCATCAGCGTCCGAGCTTGACCACAACCTCATGAGCTCTGGTGGTGTCTCAGGAGTTGAAAGATGAATCTTTCCACCCCGACAACAGAATCCGGGCGGTTCACCCTCGAATTTCTTTACGTTGCAGTGCTCGTAGTTCAGCACCGACGGTAGCATGTGTGACTCTAACGAAACATTAGCATAAACCCTATCGTATGGATCCGGGACATTAGGCTCATTGTTCTCTTCCTCATCCATGTTGAGAATGTGCTCAACGTCGGTTCCCTCCTCGTCGTCTTCTGACAAAATGTTGATGTGTTACGCATTGAAAGAAAGTTTATGAAAGAATGTTTTGACTATTACACGATGTACCTTGTCCAGCAAAAAAGTACGCCTCATCCTCTTCCTCGTCCTCCTCAAATATGACATCCTCATCATAGTCTGTGCAACACGGCCACATATATAATGAGAGAAACATAATGGCATACAAAAACAAAAAAAAGATAAATTTAATAAAGAAAATACCATCCTCGACCATAGAGTCTGGCGTATGAGCTTGTGCACCATTTGGAGGCATTGAAGATGTACCGTCAACTACAAACGATTATGTCTGTGTACCTGTGCAATTATTAGGTGGTGGAACTAGAGTTTCCTAGGTGACACCACCTGTAGTAACAAAAGGTATGAGTTTTTAGAATAGAAGAGCGAAGGTGAAAGTACCAACAATATATACTGATCAAGGCTAATTACCGTTGTAAACCACACTCGGTTGAGTTGGGTTATTCGAATCATTGCACTTTCCATCCGCACACCCTCTAGCATTTCTTCCAATGTTTGCTTCAAAAGCCCGATTGCGACGCGATAGAAGGGCATTTCTCTCTCCAGTGGTCACTCGTTGCCTATGTATGGTCGCAGCCACTTTAGGGGTCTAGACTTCTGGATTTTGAACTACAGTCGGCGCGACGTTAATAGGCGTGCCCCTCAATTCATGTATTTCCATCTCATGTGAAGGCGCTTCATGCGATTGAGGTGAAGAAGGGAAAATAAACTGAGGGTTAAAGCGAGGGCTCTCCATGGCTATTGAGTCTGGATGCAAATTGTTTGCTCGGTGTTCTCTCACCATCCTATTATATGTTTTCTTGCTCTCTTTTCGTTTCAAATCCTTCTCTTGTGGAGTCATTTGTAGTTTTCTTGTAGCATTTTTCTATGCATACAAGTCAGTCATCTCTTATTTAAAAGCGCCTTTTGTTCAGGAGACATTGCAGCCCTTCGTGCTCTATCTAGCTCACACTTACGCTCTTTTGGACACGTGACAATATTATCGATGGAAGTGGATGTATTTACAACACCTATATATAATAGAAAAGTACGGTCTCAAATAAAATACAGAAGGGCACATATTGCAAGAACATTAATTTATTATTACATTGTCATGAACCACAATTGGGTTGCCCACTACACTTTTTCTTCTCAAATAGATAACATTAATGAAAAAAACAATGTACCTGGGTTTAGATCAGGTGATGCACCAGTCATGCCAATCATGCCACTTTGATCTATACATTTATCAGAGTATTCATCTACATATATATAATAACAAGATATTAACCTTGGCCTCGGCATCATACAAACACAAGAAAAAATAATTAGTATTTAGGAAAAAAACTAAAATGGTACATGTGTTATCTTTATCAATCTTCATGGGATTGTATGAGTTATTTCGATGTAGCCAGTCACTATCTTCATAGACATCAATGCTTTCCGTGGTCGAATCAACTCCAACTGGTACCACATGGCATTCGCTATATATTAAATAAACTAAAAATGGCAACACTGAATTCAGAAAAGCAAAATCAGATTTACCTGCTTTTTTCTGATGATATCGTTCACAACGCTTTCTATTTTTTTATTTCTTTCTTCCTGAGTCATTGCCTCCAATCGTGCCTTTTCCCTTTCCCTTTTTAGCTTGGTGACATCCGTGTTTTCCTTTTTCTGATGATACTTTTCCCTAAGTTTTTTTTCATCCCTTTCTTCTTGAGTCATTGATACATGTCGTGCTTTTTCTCTTTCTCTTTTACGCTGTGCACGTTCATCTATTTGCGCTTGTGAATTTGATGTTGTATGGTCACCTATTTGAAAATAAGTTGATAAATATTTGCTTAATTACCATAAATAATACAAGTAAATGCGTCTATGGACATGAGTATAAACAATTATCTCCATTGATGATATTTGTCAAGTCTTCAAATGGTGCACGACCTTCATTATTTTGCATATGTTCCATTGTGATTTCACTGAACACAAAATTAATCAATAAATTTGTATTATCAAACTTGTCCACGAGAGAGTTGATAAAAAGTTCCATTGACGCTAGAAATTGTGAAATACTCCCTCCGTCTAAAAAAATGTACTTTGACTAAGTTTGTATTAGAAAATACTGATATCCATTATACAAAATAAGTACCATTACAGACACACATGCTAAAACTATTTACACGCAGAGAAGGTGGCCAGCAATGTGGACTCGCGTAGAGGCGCCCGGCGGCACGGACACGCGGGAGGCACCCGGCGGTGCGGAGACATAGGTTGTTCCTAAAATTAATACAACGTCTGGTCTTCCTTTAATTTATTGAACTGCATCCGAAACCCCATCAGCATCTTGCGTCATTCCTTCAGTTGTTCCTGAAATTAAGCATTCAAAATTTATATATGCGAACCTAATCTAAGCATATCAACAGAAACAGGCACTATGAGGCAAAGAAAGCCTAACAATAACTGAATTATTTTTTGCATCTTTTCAGCTCAGGTATGGTTGTGAATAGCTAATTGGAAAAGAAAAACCCAAGAATTCCCAAGTGCATTGAATTGCTGGTTGCAGATATGATGAATCTTCACAGCACCCAAACTGGAGAATGCATGGATAGTCATGATAGCATACACTAAACCTGATAGTGCAGCTATCTAAAATTGATATGAATCGTCGCAGCAACCAAACTGGAGAATCGATGAATACCCATGATGGCATACACCAAGTAATAAAAGCTGGAGTAAACTCACATTTTGTCATTCAGATTCCTGATGGAGAAGGGTTAGAGGGTGGGTTTACACAGTAATAAACTTCAAGTAGGACGTTCCACAAGTAGTCAGATTTACATATTTCTATTTTTTAATATTAGGTGACCATAAATTTTCCAGCAAAACTGACAATTAGAAAGGCTGGTTTGACAAAACAACAAAGCATGCCCACAGGCTTACCGTTCTTGTAACCCGTAGCTAGGCATGGAAAATTGATTGTCAGGAAACTATAAATATCTTCATGACAGTCAACTTGAACAAATGCTAACCTTAGCAGATTTAACCAAGGAGCCAGTAACGAAATAAATTTTGACAATGATGAAATGGTATTCTAATGTCCAGATTATTTAGCAGACTCTTTCAGCAATTGTCCAATCTACATACAACTCAAAGAGCATCCCATGAGTGATGTACAAAAACAGTCCATATTATGGAGAAACAATTAGCATTTTTACAGTGTAAAAATGGCAGAGAAAGAGCAGCATGGATATATTATATAAAAGCATAGTAGGTTTGATTTTGAATCCCACATTGACTTTCAATTTCCTCATTCCTCCCTTGAGTATATATTCCATGCTAAAACTCAGAGGGTAATTGTGCAATCAAATAGAACATGCAACGTGAGACTGATTAATCTCCAAAGACCCCTTATGGTACTACTTGCTAAAAATCACATGTGCTAAAAATTTTCGACGCAGGTCCTTCTCCTTCTCGATGCAGGTCCATCTACGAGGACACAACCACCAAGGTTTGCTAGCATGGAGACACATTTTGTCGAACATGTTCCTGTGTTACATTCCCCACTTAGGTGTCCACTTTTTCGCACAGAAGGGAGAGGAGGGAAGGGGTGGGCATACCCTAGTTGACCACCTGCGCCGCTGGGATGCCACGCATGGACGTGTGCGCCGCCTCCAGCACCGGGACACCGTGCCACCTCACGGTGGTCGGCTTTGGTGGCGCTGATGAGCTAGAAGGTGAGCCTGGTGTCCTGGCCGAGGATATGGTGGATGCTATCGAGGAGCGACGCCTGGAAGTGGCCCAAGCTAAGTGCGTCCTTCTTCACCAGCACCACGGTGCCCCCGATCTGGCCCTCCAGCGTCGTGGACGCCGCGCTGCCTCACGGTGGTCGAAGGCGTGCAGCATGGCCAAGCGGGGAGTCACGGACGAGAGGGGAGCGATGCCGCGATCGCAAGGGGAGCGACGAGCAGGGAGGAGACCGAGGCAGATGGAACACATGAGCATGAAACCAAATGAAAGGAGGAAAAAGCTGTCCCTTTTGCAAATGCAAAGAGAGGAAGTAATTAAATGTAGGCAGATTTGACAAGGTTCTCAGAAATGCAAAGAGGTTTCTTTTGTCTTAATTCTCTTTCCTTTTGTGTTAATTCTCTTTCCTTTTGCTCATTGCCATGTATGCTGGTGTATGCAAACATGCAATGTGTATATGGATAGCATAATGATTTTCTACTTCCTATTTTACCGTGATTCCTCTATCACATGACCGGCAATATTCAATCAAGGAGATGTCGTGGGATCGTAGGCGTGGGCAGACGGACGAACCAAAACAAATGTCACACCAAACAATGTCCACACTTTATTCTTTTTAGTTGTAGGAGATATCGTCCATATTGTTCTATAGCAGCTATTGTGCTATTCACTAATCCAGCTGAGAGGCAACACTACCTGGAAAAATAGAATGATTAGAGTATTGTTGGTTGAAGGGCGGGCCTGGTGCAAGCGGTAGAGTCTTACCATCTATAATGCCCCAGAGTCCAAACGGCTTAGATCCACTCTGCATGTTGAGTGAACCACACCTACCACCATCCCACTTACGCTTTTGTCCTCGCTTCGCGTGAAACGATTAACCCAGGAATGGTGGGATGGACTCTAGAAGCCTTATATGTTGGTATATCCCACCTTTAACAACCAAGGTGGGGCTAAACTCTCTACAATATCTCATTAACTTGCACATGGGCCAAATTCCAAACTAGTCCGAATGTGACATACACCCCCCTTAAAGGAACTGACATCCTCGTCAGCCCAACACACCCACAACCGAGCAAATGATGACCAGGAACATTCCCTCTTAGCACACGCGACCGTACGTCTAGTGTCGGCACATGTGCCATGTCATGCACCTCGCAGGGCCTACATGCGCAATGAACCCCATGTCTGCACACCTAACCCGCACGCGCCTGTGGCCACGAAGGTCGGCTCTAATACCATTTGTAACGCCCAAGAGTCCAAATGGCTTAGATCCACTCTGCATGTTGAGTGAACCACACCTACCACCATCTTGCTTACGCTTTCGTCCTTGCTTCGCGTAAAAGGATTAACCCGGGAATGGTGGGATGGACTCTAGAAGCCTTATATATTGGTATATCCCACCTTTAACAACGAAGGTGGGACTAAACTCTCTACAATATCTCATTAACTTGCACATAGGCCAAATTCCAAACTTGGCCAGATGTGACACCGCCTGTGACCGGAAGGTCCCGGGTTCGAGTCATGGTCTCCTCGCATTACACAGACTAGGCCTGGGCATTCGGTTAATCGAAACCGATCAGTTCGGTTCTTCGATTTATGACACAAAATCGGTTCTCTACAAATTGGAACCGATCGGTTCTTCACAAATCTTGGAACCGAGCAAAATCAGTTTCGGTTAGTTCGGTTCGGTTCTGGTTCCGACCGAACTAACCGAGGATTTACACAAGCAGCAAAAAAAGAATAGAAAAAATAGGAAAAAAAGATTTTTAAAAAAGCACAATGCCGAGATTTTAAAAAATGTGAGGGTGTGAGGCTGTGAGGGGGTGTCATCCACCTTTTATATCTAGGGTTAAGTTGGTATTAGGCCTAGGTTGTAATGTTTATTGGGCTTGTTTGTGAATTTTGGTTCCTTCGGTTATTTCGGTTAACCGAGCCTAGGAACCGAAATTTGATCAGTTAATTTGGTTCCTAAGAACTGAGAACCAAACAGCTAACCAAAATTTTTGGTTTCGGTTCTTTCGGTTTCAGTTCTGGTTCTTTTGGTTTGATTTTTGGTTCTCGGTTATTTTTGCCCAGCCTTAGCACAGACGAGGGTAAGGCTTGCCACTAACACCCTTCCCCAGACCCCGCACAGAGTGGGAGCTCTCTGCACTGGGTACGCCCTAGAGTACTGTTGGTTGAAGGGCGGGCCTGGTGCAAGCGGTAGAGTCTTACTGCCTGTGACCGGAAGGTCTCGGGTTCGAGTCGCGGTCTCGTCGCATTACATAGGTGATGGTAAGGCTTGCCACTAACACCCTTCCCCAGACCCCGCACAGAGCGGGAGCTCTCTGCACTGGGTACGCCCTTTTTTAGAGTACTGTTGGTTGTTGTCATGTGTTTAGGTTCTTTTATTCAAGTCCTTGTAGGACAAATAACTTTTGTTTTATTAGAGGTAAGACCCCCTATGTTTAGAGATGTCCTTAGGGTAAAGCCTAGTTCATTTAAAAGTGACACCACTTATCTCAAGATTCTGAAACCACCATATGCACATACCAACGAAGCACAAAACAGATTAAATACTTATCTCATTAGAGTATTTCATGCCTCAATTAAGCATGCTGCTACTAGTTACTACTATCTTTTATAGAATCAAAGTATAGGTAGCTTGTGGAAATATCACAATGATTGCTCTTGATTTCCTGATTGTATTGACTTTGTGAAACAAAACCTCCTTGTACGCTAGGTTTATATTTTGAAATGGCAGAAATATAATTATTCACTCAATGAATGAACCTCACTTCACTTCCCCAAATCCTAACCTAATAATAAAGTCCACCTTCTTCAGGTGGTGCAATAACTCATGCCTCACAACCGAATGTTGTCAATTGTTCCCTTGTAAAATTTGAACATGAAGTGTCGGGTTCATAAACCTGGGGTCCCTCATAGACCTGCTTCCTAGCAAAAGCTCAGCCCAGCAGACGATGTTACGAACGACGCGCAACTCCTGGGTCAGCCCAAAAACCTAATGATAGACCAGAAGGGCAATCCAGTTACGACCAGAAGACCTGGCCAAGGAGGAACGACACTCGCTCAGCCTAGGCATTCGGTTAACCGAAACCGATCGGTTCGGTTCTTCGGTTTTATAGTAAATTCGGTTACCTAGAAACTGCTAACCGATCGATTCTTTTGAAAAGTGAGAACCGAGCAATTCGGTTTCGGTTCTTTTTGGTTCAGTTTTGGTTATCACCGAACTAACCGATTCTAAATTGAACATCCAGAAAATACATAGATCGATGACCAAATTCAACAAAAAAGAAGATGTAGATCCATTCGCCTCCATCGTGCACACAGGCGTCGGTCGCCGAGTGGAGAAGGAAGCAGCGGGCATGCGCCGCTGCGTCGGTCGCCGGGGTAGGGAAGGAGGCAGGGCCGGCCCGCTGCGTTGGCTATCGGGGTGGGGAAGGAGGAGAAGTGCCGTGGGTCGGGCCAAGGAGCAGGAGCGCTGCCCCGCAATTCGCCTCGCCCTGCTTGCTGCAGCGCGGGGTGGGGAAGCAGGGGCCATGCGCTGGTCACCGGGGGGAGAAGGAAGCAGCGGCCAGCGAGCACGTGCCGCTGTGTCAGTCGCTAGGGTAGGGAAGGAGGCAGGGCTTGCCCACTGCACCAGCTTTCGGGGTGGGAAGGAGGAGGAGCGCCGCGGGTCGGGCCAAGGAGCCGGAGCGCTGCCCCATAGTTCGCCTCGCCCTGCTTGCTATGGCGCGGGGTGGGGAAGCAGGGGCCATGCACTAGTCATCGGGGGGAGAAGGAAGCAGTGGATCAGAGGGGAGGGGCCACACACCGTGGGGTAGCGAGGAGCCGAGGAGGGGAGTGGGGAGCAGCGGCAGCGGGATTGGGAGTGGGGACTAGAGAGTGACTAAGGACTTGAGGAGAGTGAGTGAGTGACCACTAAGGACTTTGGGTTTACCTTGGGCTGGGCTGTATTCTATGGGCCATGGCCATCAACGAGTGCAGAGGCAGAGCTCAGCTTCAATTTGGTTATTTCAAGTCATTTTGGTTAACCGAGTCCTAGAACCGAATTAACCGTAATAATTTTGGTTCCTGGAAATCTGGAACTGAACCTAGAACCGAATATTTCGGTTCCGGTTAGTTCTGTTTTGGTTTTGGTTAGTTCGGTTCGGTTCTTGGTTTTTGGTTTTTTGTGCCCAGATTGAGCACTCGCTTCCGACTCCATCCTGCCTCTCCGACCGGAAGGCCTAGCCAAGAAGACTTCGGCCTGCCTCTCCGACCGGAAGGCCTGGCCGAAGAGGAACGACGCTCGCTTCTGACTCTAGCCGCCCTCTCTGACCAGAAGGCCTGGCCGAAGAGGAACGACGCTCGCTTTTGACTCCGGCCCGCCTCTTCAACCGGAAGGCCTAGCGAAGGAGAGGACGACGCTCGCTTCTAACTTCGACCCGCGTCGTTGACTAGGAATACACCGAACCTCTGCTTATAGCTCTTCTTTGACCGAGAGGCCAGAGCCGAATGGGGAACAACTGACCGGGGATGCCCACTTGGTGAGGACCCTGGAAATGAACAGAGCAAGTAAGGCAGGGCGCTCTAGTCAACCACAATACCAAGGACCATACCCTGCACACCTGTAGGACAGTACTATCAGGTCATGTTAGAAGGGTACTTTATAACCTTCCACACATCTCCTAACACCAACAGTGTTGTGGGCGCCAACATTTGAGCTACAGTATGGTAGGAGCCGACATTTGCTATATCAGAAGAACACGGTGGAACCAACTGCATGCATCCAGCCATCAACAGTATTATGGGCGCCGACCAACCGTCTTGTACCCGACGGCATGGGCAACAAGACAAGGTAGCACACACACTCTTTCTCCCACACACTCTCTCTCTTGTAAAGCCGCCCCCTTCATCTATAAAAGGGGATGCGCTCTCTCCAAAAGGAGGATGATTCAAACAACCAATGATTCAGATAGTTGATACCGATTCTCTTTGCTTGTCTCTAGAACTCTAAAGCCAGACAGAGCACATGTTCGAACACTGAGCACATGTCGGAGCTCCCGTCATTCTTGGCCCTTTGGTTCAGAGTTTGACCAGACCTCTAATACCCCCATCTTACTCCTTCTCGTTTGTAACCCCACAGCAAGCTTTGAGCACCTATGCTCAGGAATAAAGTCTCCGATCGACTCAGACTGGACGTAGGGCATGTTGCCTGAACCAGTATAAACCTTGTGTCATTGAGTGCTAGGCCACATCCGATCACAACGTACGGCAAAACTACAAATATTTACATGTTGGTCACTTTTTGCATCGACAGTTGGCGCCGTCCATGGGGAGAACGTCATACGTTCATGCTTTTGGTCATCGGACGACCCACCTTTCCGCCGTCTTTAGCATGGCAGGCTCAAGCGATATGACTCGCTTCAGTTCGCTGGAGTTTCCTGCACTCCCACCTATTGGGATGTGGGCTCCTTCAGTCTTTGAGCCGTCCTAGGCCTTCCTCTTCAGAAGCCTGGACTTCGTCACCGACCAGCTTGGCATGCTTCGCCTTCATAAGAAGGCACTTGTTCCGGGGCCCGTTAGAGGGGCGCCCTCCGTTGGCTCTGGTCCACCCGGCGGCCTCTTCGATGAGGCGCCTGCGCTTCGCTCTGAGCCTACGCTGGGCTCAAATGTAACACCCAAAATTCTTACTACAAATTAGCAATTAATTCTTAGCATTTATTAAATTCTCTAGGTATTTTTAACTTAGGCCAAATAATAAATATTGGATAAATAAAGTAAACTATAAGGTTTAGAAACTTGTTTGTTGCATTCATGCTGAAGCATATTGGTTTTGATTGAGTGTAGGGTTAAATGATTTGAAGTTGAATTCAAATTTTATTTGAATTTGGCTTAGAATTGAAAATAGAGAAAATAGATTTGGAAAAGGTTTTGTTTTTGAAAAAAAAATTTACCTTCTTCCATTCTGGGCCAACCTCAGTTCTGGCCCAGTCTTTCTTTTCTCCCCTTCCCGCGCTGGCCCGCTGGCGGCCCAGCTACGCCCTTCCTTCCTCTTTTCTTTTTCCCAACGCCTGGCCTGCTTGCACCAGCCCACTCGGCAGCCTGCCCGCACTGGTCCGCACCGCGTGGCCCTTTTCCTTCCTCCCACGCACGCACCACGCGCGGCCCAACTTGGTGCCTCGGCCCGCTCGGCTTTTCCCGCAGCAAGCGCCCGCTCGTCTGCTCTCTCCCTCACTCACTGCGCTATTGGCCCACCTGTCAGCGCCTTTCTTCTTCCTTAGCCTTTCCGTTCTTCATGGCTCGGCGCTTTCCTTCCTCGGCGCCCGCCGTTGGCACTACCGGCATGGAATCCCACCGCCGTCGCCACTTATATAAAGCGGCCAATCCCACTTGCTCCCCTTCCTTATTTCCCCCACCACCCGGCCTATAAAGCCCCACGCCATCCCTTCTCCCTCTCCCATCCTCAGCCGCAGCCAAAAACCACCGCCACCGTAGCTCTCCCCCTCCTGTGCCTCGAAGCTCAACGCCAACGCCACCTAGAGATTCGTCGTGACCTCCCGCGCCCTTAGGTACCCCCGGTTTCACAATTTGGTCATGAATTCCTCAGATTGAACCTCACCTGCATGCTCTCTCTCTCTAGAGCCCCGTCGTCGTCGACCTCGCCTCTGGAGCCCATCCCATACGCCGAGAACACATTCATCAGACTCGCGGTGAGCTCCTGACCATACCCGTACCTTCCATTCTCGGTTTCACGCCCTAGAACGCCGTACCGGTGATCCCCTGTCGTCGTCGGCCATGGCACCGCTGTCGGGTATTTCTTCCCCGGTGACCCGCTGCCCCCGTACACGCCTGCGCCGTCAGATCGTAAAGGAGCGGTCCAGATTAGATACCCCTTCGAGAGTATAACCGGTCTACTAGATAGGCCATGGACCCGGTCCACCCCGCCACATCAGCGCGCCCACGCATGCGTGGTGCACCACGCCTACCAGAGGGCGCCACGTGGCACCCAGTCAATAGCCAGGTCCAAACCGCAGACAAGCATGCCCTTTTTGCAGAAAGACCCTTCGGTTTTCTCAGAATGAACCCGCAATCCATTTTAATTCAAAGTAATTATTTTTCAGTCCAATTTTTATTCGGTTAGGCCCCTGTATTTTCTAGATTTAGTGCCCGCAGTCCTATAACCGTGAGTATTTATATTTTTAATTGTTTTAATTCAAAAATAGGTTCAGTTTATTTATAGGAATGCTATTACAACTTATTTCATGCATAACTTTTGGTTTTAAGTCCGATTTGAGTGATTCTTTCGCTCACATGCTCGTAGCAATGCATAGAATAGATTTATAAGCTTCTCAACTTATATTTTTATTGTTTGGTGTACTGTTCTAATGAAAGTCAATCTTGTATGCATGTAATGATTCGTATGATGCTTGATTGGTGATTGGATCACGATTAGAGGGTGAGCCATTTGAGGTGACTGAGGACCCCCAGCAGGATCAGCAGTACTTCCAGGACAACTTTGAGGAAGGCAAGTGTCGATGTTTCATCACCGATAGCCTACCATGGGGGTACCTAGGGCAGTTTGTTCGGGCTTCAACGTACGCAGAACTCGACGATAAACGCAAGAGACAGTCGATTTATCTTGGTTTGGACCCTCGATCATTGATCGAGTAATAGCCCTACGTCCAGTTGGCATTAGCCTTTGCATTAGATTGATTGTGTTGTGTTGCGTTATTAAGTCCCTCTCTAGGAACCCTATCCTCCTTTATATAGTCAGGAGGTCAGAATCCTAGTCGGTTTACAATGAGAGTTCCTAGTAGGATTACGGAATAATACTACTACTAAGATTACATGGGAAGAATCTTAGTTATACTAGATCTTCTCCCTTCCTTGTGGGGTATCCTATGGGTCCCGCACCGACAAGCCCCCGAGCACTTTATGGTTGAGCTCTAGAAGCCTCGTCTTGTTCCTTCGGATCTTGTCGAGTCAGGAACAAGCGTCGTTCGAGTGCTTTATTGAGCGAAACCGTGTAGCGCTTCATGAGATCTTCGCGTGGTATGTACCTTTTTGAAGAAAAAAGTACTCCCATTTGGGTGTAGCCCCCAAGCCTCTTGCTATTTGGCACAAGGAGCTGGAGGGTCTTATCTTGAAATCGCTCTGATTCTTCATCGAAGGGCTCCTGAGCATATACCCGGGTTAGCTAGGTCCGGGTTCTTTTTATCTTAAGGCCTTGAAGTGGTCTTCTGAGTGATGTGCACTTTTTGAAGAAAAAAGTGCACTCACTGAGTGTAGCCCCCGAGCCTCTTGCTATTTGGAACAAAAAGCTGGAGGTTCTTGAATCTTATGTTGTTTGAAAACTGTTGTCTTGAGGAAGTCTTCTTAGTGATATGCGCTTTTTGAAGAAAAAAGTGCACTCACTGAGTGTAGCCCCCGAGCCTCTTGCTATTTGGAACAAAAAGTTGGAGGGTCTTGAATCTGAGTTGTTCAAAGGACTAAAAGCCTTTCCTATTGCAGCCCTCGAGCATATACCTGGGTTCTTTTATTCGAAAAGAACTCGAATACAGGATCTTGGCATGTTCTCTGGTAGTCTGCTGTTGTCAGATGTTGTTGTATGGTGGTGGTTGAGAGTAAATGTTGTTTGTTCATGAGTTGTACAGTGTTGGAATATTCTTTTGAATATGCTCGTTCTTGAGTACTGCTCCTTCATGCCTGAGTCCTCTTTCATTGAATTCTATCTTTTCACTGTGTCCTTTGTTAGGTTTGTTCCGTTGGTGCTCCCGGTCCATGTGCACCGCTTCCTTGGTCTATAAATACCCTCCTGGTGTGCTATTTTGATTCATCAAGCATTTTGTTGCGTGGTCTGAAATCTCCGTAGTCATGAATATGATAGTTTGTGAAGTAGAGCAGCCCCCGGGCGTATTTTGCAGGTCTTGTGTATCTTATCATAGCTGGAGGAAGTCTTATGATAGGGATTAGAGGTATACTAATCCCGCAGCGGCATTGTACCGGGAAGTACATGGTGGTAGTTGGAGGAAGTCTTGTGATGTGGGATACGTTCCTTCATCCAGCAGTTCTGGGTTGATCCTTGTCGCCTGCCCTGAGACTGTCCGGTGCAGATCAACACCATATCCAGCATCACATTAGACTTGGGTAGACAGATGCTTGTAGGCTTCTCTTGGTCCATGTTGTCCCACCGTGCTGCTGATCTTCGCCTTGGATATGCTGCGTTCTTCCTTTGAAGAAAACAATGTAGCCGAGTGCGGTTTGGTCTACCGAATAGCAATTTGGAACACGTAATCATTCCAGAGCCTAGTTGTGTCCGGGTTCCTTTTTGCTACCTTGCTTGTCGTAGTACCGAGTTCGTTGGGTCTTGGAAGATGTGTAATCTTGTAATTTTTGAAGCTATTTATAATGGAAAGAATCTTGTCTTCTGAGTTGTCATTCTCTTTTCTACTGATGTCCTGATTGTTTATGAGACTCCCGAGTTCTTTATATAAGAACTGAGTTCTTGTGTTCCTTGTGAGGTAACCCTCCATTGCTTCATGGTTGATGAGTTCTTTTTGTAGCAATATGATAACTCTGCCGTGGTGCTGGATGGATAAGTCTGAAATCTAACCGTTGAACTATACCTTTGTGTGGAATTGTGCCATCCGTCATTTCAGCTATGTCAGTTGTGGTGAGTAATGGACCGTTGCGTTCTTATGTTGTGTTTAAACAGGCCTGGTGGGCCGCGTTTCTATTGTTGTAAAAATCTATTTATAGGCATTTCTTCTTCTTTTTCTTTACTGCCCTGCTTTTGCCTTGAAACCCTAGTCTTCAAGACTCCGCCGCCACCATTGTCATCATCATCTGAGCGCCGCTGTTTGAGCATCATCGTTCCTTAGAGCTTTTATTGCTTTTGCTAGTATATTGGTAGGAAGAAATCAGCGAGCAAGTCCTAGGCAGCCTTTGTGGACGAGGAGGCCTCGCTTTCTGTGATTAAGAATCAAGAATTCATGGCCATGAGGGCTGCTCAGAAGATCTGGCCGGCTTCAACTACAACTGAGGATCAGTTGCGTGAGCCCGTCAGTGATGGTCTGATCCAAGGCAAGGAGTTTGCTGATTGGAGAGCTCTAGGCCAGCATCGGGTCCCAACTCTAGGTCCTGATGAAATTGTTCTTTTTGTCTCCTTTATTCATGCTGGACTCTGCCTTCCTGCTTCTGCTTTTCTTCATCGATTTCTCAGTTATTTTGGGATCAGCTTGAACCATCTTGCTCCCAATGTTGTCCTTCATCTTTCTGTTTTTATTCATCTTTGTGAAACTTTTCATGGAATTCCTCCTTCCCTTTCTCTCTTTCGTTACTTCTTCCATTTGAAACCCCAACCCCACCGTGACGACACCCATGTTCTTGGTGGCTGTGGGATTCAGTTTCGTCAGGGTCTTAAGAGTAAATTCTTTGATTATGACTTGGTTGATTCTGTGAGGGATTGGCGTGCTGACTGGTTTTATGCCGCCAATTTGATTCCTTCACTTACTGTTCATTCTAGATCTGGTCCCACGGTTAATGATTGATGGGAAAAGAATCCCCTGACGTCTGATGAGCTCTAGGCGATCAAGCCATTTCTTGAGAGGATATGTACTCTAAAACAGTAGGGCTTGACCGGCTTTGGTATCATCTCTAGTTTTCTTCACCGCCGTGTTCAGCCTCTGAAGGAGCGAGAGAATTTTGGATTCGGGTACTCTAGGGCTGAGGATCCTTCTCATATGGTCCCTGCCCTTGAGTTGACTGATGAGGAATTGCTCGAGCACCTTCAGAAGATGCTGAAAGGAGTAAGTGTCGTCCCGCATGCTATCGCAGAGTATTGTGCTAACAACCCGCCTCCTGCCGTGAGTTGTTTTTTCTTATGCGGGTACTTTTTGTATTTCCTTTGTTGTATCCACTTCTTGCTTAATCTTTCTTGTCTGGTTGTTTTACTCTTTTATAGGAATTGGGGCGTAACTTCATTGATCCGATCCCCCTTGATGTCTGTCCTTCCATTGTGGAGACTGGGGATAGTCTTGCTGGGGCTTCTTTAACCAGTAAGTTTCAAACCACCATGATGTTTCCTGGTGTTTCTTCCGCAGTTTTTAATGTATATATGGAGTATGTTCTTCGTCTAGTTCCTTGAGGCCCCCATAGTGTCAGAAAGAGGGGGCGAGCTAAAAGTTCTTCTGGTTTGTCTGCTGCCAAGAAGTCTCGCCAGTTGAGTACTCATCCAGGTACTCCAGTTGCAGGTAGTGTGCTCCTAGGTGAGCATATTAATATGTTTTGTCTTTTTGTGGTTTGTTTGTGCCTTTAACCGAGTACTTTTCTCCTTTTTCAGATGGTGCTATGGCTGTCTTGCTTGAGAGTGAGGAAGATGAGGACGATGATGCGCCCCTTGTCCTGCGTCGGTGAGTTGTTTTCTTGTTTTTCTGTTGTTGAACACCTCTTCCTGTTCTAACTTTGGACTTGCCCTCTTTTAGTAAGCGGCCGTCGAGCTTGAGTTCTTCTGGGGCTTCGGCACCGGCCACGCCGCTCCTGTCGTAGAGCGGCGGTGATGTTTTTGCTGCCATAGTTCCTCCTGTAAGGTCTTCTTTTGGTTTTATGAAGAAGAAGATAGTTGAGTGAGTGATTCCTTGTTATGTTTCTTTGCTTGTGTTTTCATTTTTTCCTGACTCATATTCTTATCGTCGAGTTTCCTTATCATCTTGCAGACCCTCGCCTTCCCTTAACCCTCCGCCGACCTCTTGTCAGTCCTCTGATGCGCCTCTGTGTCCTAATTTTCTGGACTTGGAATGTACGGTCGGCGAGGTGGCTGTGAGGGAGAAATGGTTCCCTGGTGATCATGCTGCTGCTGATCCTGTGGCTCCGGAGGTGACTGTGGCCATGGTGGTGGGCTCTTCTGAGGAGGTAGCTGGGGCTTCCCAGGATATGGCCCTAGCCTTGCCTCCTTTGCCTCGGCTGACTTCCTCCTCTATTCCTCTTAGCACTGGTGGTCAGCGTTTTGATGATGATGTTGTGCAACAATTCGATGCCACTCATCGGTTGTTAGAGCTGACTGCTGCCTGGGCAACACTTGCGACTTCTTTTGGGGAAAAGCTCCAGGTAAGTTTTTCTGAAGTTCTTTCTTTGGGTGTTTGTCTTTGCTTTGTTCTTATGCCTTCTTTCTCTTTCTCTTTTTGTTCATTCTTTTTCTCGGAATCATACCGGCTTCTTTTTCTCGTCTGAAACTAAGAAAAAGTTGTCTTCTGAGGTAAGTGCCCTAAAAGCAGAGCTTGATCTCTGTAGAGCCGAGATGGAGACTGAGCGTCAAACACACCAAAAGGAGGAAAAGGCTCTTCGTGCCTGGGTGGTAGAGGCAGAGAAGCGAAGGGATGCTGTGGTGGAGGCCATGAAGAATGAGTGCAATGGTATTGTGGGTTCTTCTTGTTTTCTTTTGTATTCTGATTTCCCTTTCTGCTGACTTCTTTTTTGGTGCTTGGTCTAGCTCTCAGAGGGTATTGAGGAAATGAAGATAACTGTTCATAATAGTCACAACAGGGCTGAGGAGGTAATTACTCTTGCTGAAGAAGAACTCGCGCTTGCTAAGTTGATTAGGCGTGGAGCTGACAGGGATCTTGTGCAGGTCCAAAAAACTGTTGAAGACTTGACTAGTAAGTTGGCGACAGCTACTGAGAACTGGAATGCTTTGTGGAAATCATTTCGGTAAGTAGCCGGTCTTCTCCAGACTTCAACAGATGATGGTTAATCTTGGGCTCAGTTTATTCGCCAAGTTCCGACCTGTTTCTAGGAGTTCATGAAGAGGTGCGCTCAACTGTGTACCAAGAATGTTCTTGCCCAAGTCTAGGTTCTTTCTCTGGAGTTTCCTTTGTCCAAGATTGCTGATGAAGCCGAGAGTCAAGAATATGTGGATGCCGTTGAAAAGGTGGAGCCTGAGGTCGAAGATTTAGCCAGGAGGATTGTTGATAATCTTAATATTGATATTTCTTCTCCTGATGACAATGCTTGATGTAATTGACCTTTGTACTCTAGCTTCTGTAATAGGATACTATACTTCTTTTTGAATGAAGATTCTTTATTTTTTGTTGATGTCTTCTTTGCCTGGAGGTCTTACTTGTTATATGTAGATTGTTGTCTTGACAAACTTTTCTTGATTTGTCGAGTACTTGTTTGGCTTTCGTCTACGCCGTGTAAATAACTCGGTATATATAGATCATTGTCTTAACATCTGTCTTGATTTGTTGAGTGCTGAAAAGACTTAGGACCGATGATCTCAAGTATCTTCAGCTTCTTCTTTTCAGCTTTTTTTTGCTTAATTCTAGATGTGGCCGGCATCTGGCTCTTTTCCTGGTTGCAAAAACATCTTAGAATCGGTTCGAGTGTTGGCTTATCAGCCACCCTCATCGGCCGGCTTAAGCATGTTTTCAGCTCTTTTGCTCTCGACCGGTATGCTCAGGCCTAGTTTCAGCCATTTTGCTTTTTGGTTCGGGTGTTAGCTTACTAGCTACCCTCATCAGCGGGCTCAAGCATGTTTTCAGCTCTTTTGCTCTCGACCGGTATGCTCAAGCATAATTTTAGCCATTTTGCTTTTTGTTTCGGGTATTAGCTTATTAGCTACCCTCATCGGTGGGCTCAAGCATCTTTTCAGCTCTTTTGCTCTCGGCCGGTATGCTCAGGCATAATTTCAGCCATTTTGCTTTTTATTTCGGGTGTTAGCTTATTAGCTACCCTCATCGGCGGGCTCAAGCATCTTTTTAGCTCTTTTGCTCTCGGCCGGTATGCTCAGGCATAATTTCAGCCGTTTTGCTTTTTGTTTCGGGTGTTAGCTTATTAGCTACCCTCATCGGCGGGCTCAAGCGTCTTTTCAGCTCTTTTGCTCTCGGCCGGTATGCTAGGCATAATTTCAGCCATTTTGCTTTTTGTTTTGGGTGTTAGCTTATTAGCTACCCTCATCGGCGGGCTCAAGCATCTTTTCAGCTCTTTTACTCTCGGCCGGTATGCTCAGGCATAATTTTAGCCATTTTGCTTTTTGTTTTGGGTGTTAGCTTATTAGCTACCCTCATCGGTGGGCTCAAGCATCTTTTCAGCTCTTTTGCTCTCGGCCGGTATGCTCAGGCATAATTTTAGCCATTTTGTTTTTTGTTTCGGATGTTAGCTTATTAGCTACCCTCATCGGCAGGCTCAAGCATCTTTTCAGCTCTTTTGCTCTCGGCCGGTATGCTCAGGCATAATTTCAGCCATTTTGCTTTTTGTTTCGGGTGTTAGCTTATTAGCAACCCTCATCGGCGGGCTCAAGCATCTTTTCAGCTCTTTTGCTCTCGGCCGGTATGCTCAGGCGTAATTTCAGCCATTTTGCTTTTTGTTTCGGGTGTTAGCTTATTAGCTACCCTCATCGGTGGGCTCAAGCATCTTTTCAGCTTTTTTGCTCTTGGCCGGTATGCTCAGACATAATTTCAGCCATTTTGCTTTTTGGTTTGGGTGTTAGCTTATTAGCTACCCTCATCGACGGGCTCAAGCATCTTTTCAGCTCTTTTGCTCTCAACCGGTATGCTCAGGAATAATTTTAGCCATTTTGCTTTTTGGTTCGGGTGTTAGCTTAATAGCTACCCTCATTGGCGGGCTCAAGCATCTTTTCAGCTTTTTTGCTCTTGCCCGGTATGCTCAGGCATAATTTCAGCCATTTTGTTTTTTGGTTTGGGTGTTAGCTTATTAGCTACCCTCATCGGCGGGCTCAAGCATCTTTTCAGCTCTTTTGCTCTCGGCCGGTATGCTCCGTGAAAACAACTGGGGGAAAGCTATAATAAGACATATGTTGTCGAGGAACACCATCTTTATTGATCATGAACGTTGATCTCTTATGGCTTGTATATATATTCTTCCTTGAGTTGTTTTCATGCGTAGAATCTTCTTAGTTGGCTGATGTGCCATGTATTGTTGACTTCTTTTCCATCTTCAGTTATCACCTTGTACGTGCCAGCTGTCGATGTTTCGATGATTTTGCTTGTCCGGGTTGTCTCGGTTGTTTCTATCCGAGAACCTCTCTCGTGTCTTCTCCTCTGCAGTAATCATCTTTTCTACTGTGCGTCTGAATTCTTTATTATTTCTCAGTTTTTTTTGTAGAAGTCCTAAAATTGCCACCTAGCCATGATTCCGTGAGAGAAAGCTTCGATTACTTCTCGTTCGGTGATGTCATGTACTTGAGCACGTAGTTCACCAAATCGTCGATAGTAATCTCTGAGACTTTCGCCCCCTTTCTGCTTGAGTCCTTTTAATTCTGCGTGGGTGATGGGGTGCGTAATGATACCCACGAATTTTTCACAGAAAACTCTTTGCAAGTCCTCCTAATTTCTGATTGACCCTGGATTTAATTTGTCGAACCATTAGAGGGGCATGGTTTCTAGGGCCATGGGAAGGAATAAGGTCTTGATGTCGTCGTCTCCTCCGGCTAGTTCAATCGACTGCGAGTAAATCCTGAGCCGCTGCCTTGGTTTGGTCTTGCCATCATATTTAGAGTGGTTGGACGGCTTGAACTTGTGAGGTAGTCATATTGAAGTAAGTCTATTTGCAAAACAGGGGAATCTATCGTGCGTTCCGGCTTCTTTGTATTCTGATTCGGCACCTCCTTCCTGCCAACTGTCGTTTTGGTGAGAGTAGTTCTGCGGGGATGTCTGAATGGGTGCTTCACTTCTGATCTTTCTTGGTTGTTTGACTTGGTAGTTTTGACTATGGTCCCTTCTGCTTTTCCTATTATGACTTCCACCTGGTCCAAGTCTCTCGAAAGCAGACTTCCTTTGATTTTGATCTTCCTTCCTATGAGATGTTGACCTGGCAGGTAGTCTTGAGTGGCTCCTTCTGTCGTGCGTCCTTAGGGCTACTGACTGAAGGAGGTCCCAGAGCTGTTTCTATTTTTCACTGGGAAGTGATGTCGCTCTGAGTTCTTCTAGTGCTTCTCAGATCCTATTGTAGGGTGTATTCACCGTGCGTCTTTCTTCGACTTCTTGTTCTGATTTTCTTCTATCGTACTCAGTCAGATCTGACTCATATTTGATCCAAGCTTCCTTGCACTGCCTAGCACATCGTTGGCATCCTTGTTTCAATTTGTTTCTTCTTTCTCTAGCTTGCCTCTGATTCTCGGTCTCACCATCGTGCCCCATGAATACTTCTCGTGCGTGAATTGTTCTATTATCGGTGTTGGTTTCCACACTGTCGAAGTTGTTGATGATTTTAGTAGAGGCTTCAAGGTCGCAGATCGAGTCTCCTTCTTGGTAGGGTAGAATTGTTGTCGTCATTGTGCCGACTAGTTGGGTACCGCTGTCCTCAGGAACAGAACCTGGCCAGTGGACGATGCAGTCTTGAGATGTTATAGTTAGTACGAGACCTTCCTGAGCTCCTTTTAGTGGCATTCTAAGCACCGGATCGAGGGTTCCTTCGGGCCGTGCCTGATAAGATTTTGCCATGTTGTGGAGTTCGAACGGAAAAGGACCCGACTTCTTGAAAGAACTCTGAGTGTATTCCGAGTTGTTTTCTTGATAGGCTAAGGCCGCGCTCAGGAGCCTCGCCAGAAAAGAACTTGGTTTTTCGAAAGAACTCGGTAAAGACTCCATCTTGGATGCGGAGCCTGAGTTTGAGTCGAATGCGCAAAGCTGTGAAATCTGAGTTGGATCGGACATCACGAGCTGCGCGAATCTTCCGGCGAGTTGATCTGTCGTAGTCGCCGAAAAAGAAAGGTCTTCAAGGTGATCTAAATCTTCGAGGAGACGGCTTTGGAGATTGCCATCATTGCCTACCTTGCAGATCCATGAACCGAAGATGAAGGTTGATCCCGTCGAGAAGATTATGTTGTCAGGGTCCATCGAGCTCTCGGATGTAGTTTCGCCGAAATCCACTACCTGGCGCGCCAGCTGTCGATGTTTTACCACCGATAGCCTACCATGGAAGTACCTGAGGCAGTTTGTTCGGGCTTCAGCGCACGCAGAACTTGACGGTAAATGCAAGAGACAGTCAATTTATCCTAGTTCGGACCCTCGATCGTTGATCGAGTAATAGCCCTACGTCCAGTCGGCGTTAGCCTTTGCGTTGGATTGATTGTGTTGTGTTGCGTCGTTAAGTCCCTCTCTAGGAACCCTGCCCTTCTTTATATAGTCAGGAGGTCAGAATCCTAGTCGGTTTACAATGAGAGTTCCTAGTAGGATTACGGAATAATACTACTACTAAGATTATATGGGAAGAATCCTAGTTAGACTAGATCTTCTTCCTTCCTTACGAGGTATCCCGTGGGTCCCGCACCAACAGCAAGTGTACCAAAGGCCCCTTGTTACCTATGAACTATTACCATCCATATTCATGCACGTGTTTAATTTGAAATGCCTTTAAGGACTTTACCTAGATGATTCCTTATACCACATATCCTTGATACCTGAGGTTTTTGGGTAGGCATTTTGGATAGATGATGCAGCGCTTAACATGAAATAATTGTTAAATATGATTAAAGGCTATATGCAATGTGATAAAATGGAGCTTTTTAGCAACAGATAGGGGGCTAGAGTACGAGGTTGAGTACTCTGGTGCCTCTCCATAAGGACTTAATCCTAAAGCAGCAACCCAGGAGGGACCGTACAACCTCGAGTGTCATATGGCTCTAACTTTAACCTATTAACTAGATTGTACTAGCTTGTCTGTAGCTCCAGTAAGGGGTAAGAGGGTATCTTTCCTTTTTATGCTAGGGTGTGCACCGTGTTGCGATGCCCACATGTGCCATTCCTTTGTAGCTATGACCTGTTAGTGCAACTAGCTAAGGGTTTCATAGTGAAACCATGCCACACTTCCTGGGAAGAGGTGTAGTGGGTCTCGCGAACCCCAGCATTGGGAATCATGGCTCGATGGGTAAAGATGTACAATTTCTACAGAAATAATAACCTGTTATAACAGCCGTACTCATGGATACGAGTGGTCTGGATCCTTCGAGATTAGTGGTTACTATGGATGATGGATGGTTGGGAATTGAGATAAACTTGATGATACTTTAATATCACTTGGGAGTTGGGACTGTTCATCAAAGTAGTGAATCAGAATGCTAAAATTTGATCAACTAAAATTGTGAACCGTAGTCAAATTGTGTCAAGCCTTTTTGAGCCTCATAGATCCCTTTGATATACTTGCTAAGCATGGTGAGCTTCACACGGAGGCCCTCGCATGTGTGTAGGAGCACGGCGAGGAACTACAACAAAGGCGGTAGAACTAGCCGCCACCCGTGTCGACGTGCTCAGCACAGCACGCTGCGCCCCGTGCACGTAACTCGATGAGCCACACCCAGGGTCGAGCCAGCCATGTCTAGCACAACATCATGGACAGGGGGAACGATCCCTCATAGTTTGCTCGGGCTGGCCAGAACATCGCCGTTGTGGCGATGCTTCTGCATGGCCTTCCAAAGCCTATCGACCCCTAGGAGCAAGCGGTCCACCAGAACCTCCGGGTGCTAGTGAAAACCGCCACCGTTCAATAGGCGGAGAGCTCCGCGTCGTGCCCCTGACTCGCGGCCTCTCTCCCCACTAGGGGAGCGGGGACGCACCAGACGCATCGCTCCATCCGCTCACCTCAATAGCCACTAGGCATGGAATAGGAGGCCGCAGTTGCGCCATGACCTGACCCAACGCCTACTCCATACTGGCCACCTATGCGTGAACACCTTAGGCTGAACCGAGATGCTCATAGCGTCATCAATAACTAGCATCAGGCCCGGCATGACGATGATGTCCATCGAGCGACGGTGAGAGCAGGCAGCATAGGCTCTAGCCGGACCATCGAGGGGACCGATGAGATGCACCCCAGGCATGGTCCCCGACTCAATGAGCGGAGTCCCAGCCCGGATGGCCCGGGACCATGGACCTTTGACCGACGCATCTAGAGAGTGTCGTTTTGACAGCGCTTCCGGCCGCCTACCAACATCACCAAGTATACCGGGGAGACGAACCCCGGTATATGGCTCGACCCCAGCAGTCCCGGACTACAACAAGCAACCTCCTCATCTGCCTTCCACCCACTCGAGGAAACAAAGGCGGTGGGGATCAACCCCACTCACCCTACCAAGACGGCGGATCAGGATCTAGCCCTTGGCCAAATAGGAATGCGAGCTCACCGACTTTCTACACGCCAATCACGATGTCTTCACATAGAAGCCCTCCGACATGCCAAGCATACCGCGGGAGGTCACCGAGCATGCACTACGCCTTGTCCTAGGCTCAAAGCCTGCCAAGCAACACCTACATCGCTTTGATGACGAGAGGCATAGGGCCATAGGTGAGGATATTGCCCAACTCCTAGCAACCAGATTCATCAAAGAGGTATACCACTCCAACTGGCTTGCTAATCCTATTCTTGTTAAAAAGAGAAATGGAGAATGTGCGTTTATTATACTGGCCTCAACAAGGCATGTCCGAAGGACCATTTTCCTTTACCACGCATAGACTAGTTAGTCGACTCCACCTCAGGATGCGAAATCCTCTCCTTTTTGGATGCCTACTCTGGCTATCACCAGATCATGATGAAAGAGTCAGACCAGCTCATGACTTCGTTCATCACTCCCTATGGTTAGTATTGTTACGTAACCATGCCTTTCGATCTGAAGAATGCTGGCGCCACCAATCAACGAGACATGCAGCAATGCTTTGCCAATCAAATCGATTCACTCGACCAGCCTGATCAAATCGAGCGGCCAAAACCAACGATCGCCGTCTATGTTGATGACATAGTGGTCAAAACGGCTCAAGCTTGTGACCTGATCGCAAACTTGGCTGCAACATTCATTAACCTCCGAAGGTTCAACATAAAATTGAATCCCAAAAAATGTGTTTTTAGGGTTCCAAAGGGGAAGCTGCTTGGATACATCGTGTCCGAACATAGCATCGAGGCCAACCTCGAAAAAATCATGGCCATCTCCAACATAGGCCCTATACGCAACGTCAAGGGCGTACAGAGGCTTACCGACTGTTTGGCCGCCCTGAGCCGATTCATCTCCTAGCTCGGCGAACGGGGGATGCCTCTCTACAAGCTTCTCAAAAGGATGGATGCTTTTGTCTGGACTGAGGAAGCACAATAGGCTTTGTAGAGCCTTAAAGCGTCACTGACGTCGGCCCCAAATCTCGTCGCTCCCAAACGAGAACCCCTCCTCTACATCACGGCAAGCAACCACATGGTGAGTGCCGCCCTTGTCGTCGAAAGGGAGGAGTCAGGACACCACCTTAAGGTCCAACAATCCATATACTTCATCGGGGAGGTACTCACCGACCCCAAGGTTTGGTACCCCTAGGTGCAAAAACTCCTATATGCCGTGCTGATGGCGATTCGGAAGCTATTGCACTATTTCACCGACCATGAAGTTTGGGTCGTCACTTCATACCCGCTCGGAGACATCATCCGCAACCACGACGCCACAGGATGAATCTCCAAGTAGGCACTCAAGCTAATGGGCCACAACATCAGGTATATCCCACATACCTCTATTAAGTCTCAGACCCTCGCAGACTTTGTCGCCGAATGGACGGAGGTCCAGCTCTCGACCCTAGACGTCACCCACGAGTACTAGATGATGTACTTCGATGGGTCCATAATGGGGCCTGGCTCGGGGGTTGGAGTGGTTCTGATCTCCCCAGACAGGAGTAGGCTCCGTTACGCGATCTGCCTCCACTTTTTGGCCTCAAACAACGCCATGAAATACGAGGCCCTCATCAACGGACTACGCATCGCCATCGAGCTCGGTGCTATGTGGCTCTACATCCACGGTGACTCAGAGTTGGTCATTGACCATGTCATGAAGGAGTCCTCCTACAAAACCCCCACATGACAGCATACTGCCAGGAGGTGCACAAGCTCGAGGACAAATTCTAGGGGATCGAGCTACACCGTGTCTCCTGAAAGGACAATGATGCCACTGATTTTCTCACAAAATTGGCTGCTAGGCGGGTTCCATCTTCGGATGGGGTCTTGATCAACGACCTTCACGAACCGTCTGCCCTCATCCTAGAAGGTCCGATCTAGACACACCCCAATGCCGACCCGACGCTCAGGGGCTCCGACCCCAGTACCTCTGTGACGACATCACTCGCCAACGTTGCCATGGTGGCACTCGGTCAAGTCGACCAGCGAGCGCCGCTACTCACCTACCTCCTCGAGGAGGTTCTCCCACCTAAAAGGACTAAAGCACGATGGATCGCTTGATGTGCTAAGACATTCATCGCGATCGGTAATGAACTCTATAAACAAAGTCCATCGGGAGTACTCAAGAAGTGTGACCCCGGCGACCAAGGGAAACAGCTCCTCGAGGTCCATGTTGGAATCTACAGACATCACGCGGCCCCAAGGTTGCTAGTCAGAAAAGCCTTTTGCCAAGGTTTTTACTGGCCCACCGTGCTACGAAATGTAGAGGAGGTCGTCCGCAGGTGTGAGGGATGCTAGTTCTACGCTCAGTAAATGCACTTGCCAGCACAGGAGCTCGACATGGTAAGACCCCTCAAAAATGGCCCAGGCGGCTTCACTCACCTACTCGTTGGGTCGACAAATTCACCAAGTGGATAGAGGCCAAGCCCATCACCAACATCTGCTCGGAAGAGGCAGTCAAGTTCTTCCTCGACATCATCTACCATTTCGACATTCCTAACTGTATCATCACTGACCACAGAACTAACTTCACCGGGAAGAAGTTCCTGGACTTCAGTGATGGATATAACATCAGGATCGATTGGGCCTCGGTCGGACATCCATGTACTAACGGCCTGGTCGAGCGAGCTAATGGCATGGTCCTCCAAGGATTCAAGCCACGCATCTTCGACCAACTCAATAAGTATGCCGAGCGATGGGTTGTAGAGGTCCCAGCAATCCTCTGGATCCTAAGAACGACCCCAAACTGATCCACAGGGTTCACACCCTTCTTCGCTGGCCTACGAAGCTAAAGCAGTGTTGCCCTCTGACCTCGACCACGGTGCCCCAAGAGTGAAGGCCTTCGACCGCGACCAAGCCACGAAGGCTCAACAAGATGCAGTTGACCTGCTCAAGGAGGCCCATGAGACGACCATCATCTGCTTCGCTCTCTACCAGCAAACTCTCCGCATGTACTATGAAAGAAAAATCAGAGGGAGAATCTTCGAGGTTGGAGACCTCGTCCTTCGAAGGACTCAATCTCTACCTTGGGAAGGACCCTATATGGTGTCCGAAGTGATCCAACCAAGCGCCTACTGACTGAAGGATGACAACGGCGATGTTCTCACCAACACTTGGAACATTGAAGAGTTACGTTGTTTCTTCCCCTAAAAATTCGGTCTTACTGCTTTCTTTCATTCAATGTTCGCTCCTACAGAGCACCCTGGCCCGAACACTTTTGGCCTGGGTCACTTGGGGGCTCCATGAGAGTGCGATACCACCTTTGTTTTTTACTATCATATGGTAAATACTTTTTACCCAAACAAAAGGGTAGTTCGTTCCTTTAATTACCTTATGTAACTTTGCTTTAAATATTCTGACCGATCACACCCCGCCACGACCTATGGTTACGAGCTGCTGAGCCTCACGGGCCATGTTTGGGTTCTTAAGGCTGTAGCCTACGGTCAAACAGACAGGTGCAGAAAAGAAAGAATAAGAAACAGAGCTATGCTTGGGTAAAAATAAGAAACGGATGCGACATGCTTCCCCTTACGAAGTGATTCCATCATAAAAATGAAACTAATGTATTCATAAATACACAAAAATGTTTACATGGGGACTCCCCCATGAACTTATCCCTTACACATACTACCTATTTCTACTTTACATGCTATTGTGGTTGCCCGATGGCATCGGCTGCCGGCGCTATCGGTGAAGATAAGGGCCGCTCGCTCTCCTCCAGGATGACACTCGGTTCGGTCGAAGGTGGGGCAATGTTCGCTTCTGACCCAGGCTCTGAACTTCATCCAAAACCTTCGCCAGTCGGATGGTGGGCGTGCTGGTGCTCGGCGCCGACCCAAACACCTCCGAGACGACGACCTGGGTGACATTGCGGATCTGGTCAAAGTCCCCCTTGAGAGCATGTCGCTCTTCAAGGGACTTGGCCAGTGCCTTCGCGCTCTGACTGATCATTGCCTTGGCTGTCTCTAGGTCCTTCTCCAGAGAACCAACCCTTTCACCTAGTTCTAGAAGAAGGATGACAAGCTCAGAAGTAAACTAAAGGAAAAATCCAAGACATCAAAGGCAGAACAGGAACATACCGAGGTGGGTGTTCTCGAGGATGGAGAGACCTTCCTCCTATCGAGTCACCTGCTCGCATAGCCAAGCGTTCGACTCCTCCGTCCCCAACACCTGCCCCTGAAGCGTGAGCACTTCCTGGCCGACCTCCGATCGGGCCTTCTGCTCCAACTCTCGGGCCTCTAGGGAACTCTAGAGTGACGCTTTGATCTCCACAAGGGACTTCTAGAGCGTCGCCTCGGTCTCCGCCTGGTGGACCTTCGCCATGTCAAGTCCTCGCTCAACGGCAGTCGCTCGCTCCACCGTGAGTAGTTTCGCTGCCCGCGCCTCCGTCGCCTTGGCCGCCGGGTCATGAGACTCATGGCGGGCGAACTCTAGCTAGCGCTCAAGCTCAGTGACCCACCACGACGCCGTGGCCTCTCGCTCCATCCGAGCGTGCTCCCCCTGGAGGAAACGAGACTTGCGGCTTGACATCTCTTCCAAGCCCTGCAAAGCAAGAAGCAAACACGCTGAAGCAACCAGTGATAAACTAAGGAGTCAAGGACAAATGCAAAAAACATACCTCTATGACATGGGGCAGGTCAACCATAACCACCTGATGGAAGGACCTGACCCGCTCTAAGGCCTCCTCAAGCCTCTCCCTGGTTTGGGCGAGATCGGACTCCATCGTGAGTCCTCTCCCCCCAAGTACGTCCTAGAACGGCACCTCCTCCTCATCCCGAAGGATGAACCATGCCTTCTTCTGGTCGCCAGGTGAGGGCCACACTAGGTCGGTGGTCGCCCCCAACCCGCTGGAAGGCCCCGCCGACGACCGGACCACCGCCAACTTCCACGATGGCAGGATGGCCGGCGGCTCCACCCTGGCGCCAACCTTGTCGGGGCAAGGGATCTCCACCTCCTCGACCTTGCGGCCCACCGACAGTTGCTCTACCTTTGGTTTGGCCATGTCTCCACCAGACCCCGATAGCTCTGACCAAGAGGGCGAGCCATGCGTCCCTCCGCCAGGCGAGGCAGGGAGCTCGGTCTCCCTTCTCTCTTCCACCACAACTGTTGGGGGAGGGGCCGCAAGGGTCACCTCTGACCCAACCTCTGTCATCGCCATCGGGATCGCCGCCAACACCACCGCTGTCGCCGTACTTGCAACCAACCTACAGGGCGCAGCCCCTAGAGGGGAAGGTCGCACCGCCGCCACCCTACTCTCCCACCGCTCATTACGACACGCTGCAAAGTGGGCCTCCACTCCTCCCGCATGGGAGGCGGAGTGATGCTCAACCCCTTTAGTATTTGGCCACTATCGAAAAAATACAGGTCAGTTGCGCTCAAAAAACTCAAACTATAAGATTGAAAAGAAACAAAGAAAGCATACCGGGATGTAAGCGGCAGGGCTTTGAAACCCTGACCCGCCAGCAACGGGCCCACTAGATGAGGGCCGCTCACAGGTCGCGAGCCATGCCCCCTCACTTTGACCGAGGGGAGTCGATTCAGCCGACTCCCAATCGACCCACGAGTCGCCACGCCCGCAGGCTAGAGGCACGCTGACCGGAGCAGCTAGCGAGACATCCCCCCATTGTGGGTCATGCGTCGGCGCTGGCACTAATGATGCGAGGGTGCAAGCCCACTCCTCCGACCATCTAGCCTGCCCCACCGCACCCGAAACAGGTGGGGACAAGGCCGGTGATGCCTCTGAAGGGCGTGGCGTACGCGTCCGCTTCGCCTCCCACTCGCTGATGGTGTCTGAGCTCGCGGTGTGCTTCCTTGGTGCGGGAACACCGCCACGCCTCTCTGCGTCCCACCCACCGCTGGCAGACGTGGTCGTAGGCTCGCAACGCTCCATCGAAGTCACGAAGACGCTCCGGCTACCCTCATCCCCGAAAGAGCTTGCGTCGCCACCCACCTCCGTGGGGTCCTCCAACTCGAGCTCCGCCTCCACATCACTCTGATTTTTGATGGCCCGCACACGCGGGGCGACCTCCTGCTCCTTCTGGTGCCTCCTCCGAGCCTTCTCAGCTCTCTTCTTCTTCTTGTCGTCTACCGCTTCCATCAGAGAGGCTTGCCGAGCCACACCCTCTGACCCTTTCGGAAGATACAGCCGGGATTTATAAATGGTGAGTCCCTACGAAATGGACAACTTGAAGTCACATTACAGGAGAGCAAGATCGAAAGGGACACGGAATAAGGAGAGGAGAGTGTACCAGATTGGGCAGCTTCCCAGCATGGAGAGGTCCGGGCTTTCCTTCGAGGGTCTCTCGGGCCTTCAGTTGTAGCACCTGATTGAGTCGGCTCTAGACTTCGTCCTTCGCTAACTCCACCGGTGACGCGCGGTCGGGGTCTGTCGGGACGAAGTGTAGCCACATCGGTCGTGTCCTTTCCACCAGTGGGGCGACCCGACAGTGGAAGAAGGTGTGGAACACCCATAGCCAGTCGAGGTCATGCTACAACAGCTTCTGGAGCTCCACCTCGATGATCTCTAGTTGTTCTGCCGGCTAGAAGGGCCCCACGACCAGCTCTCTCGCCTCTCTGGCCTTCTACCTGTGAACGGCAGGAATGGCACCTCCGCCGGGTTCCTGATGTAGAACCATTCCCCATGCCACCCTCGATTGAAGTCGTAGGGGGTGTATGCGGGGTAGCAGCTCGACGCACTAGGCTTCTTCTATAGGGCGAAGCCCCCAACCGGCATGGTCCTGGGCGGCTTCCCCTCCGACAAAGCCCACCGGTGAAGATCAGTCGGAAGAAATCCATGTGCGGCTCCATCCCGAGGAAGGCATCGTAGACAGTCACGAAGTCGATGACGTGCAGCACCCCAGTCGGATTAAGGTGCTGCAGCTCCAAGCCCCACTCATTGAGGAGCCCACGCAGGAACTAGTGCGCGGGGTATCCTAGCCCACGCTCGTGGAAGGCAAGAAAGGAGACGACCTCACTGGCCTGAGGTCACGGGAAAGCCTCCCCTACAGGAGCCCTCCAGTGCACCACCTCCTTCAGTGGAAGCAGCCCCTTCTCGGTGAAGGCCGCCAGCACCGTCTCATCAACGTTGGATTGCCTCTAGCTCAACATTGCCCCCCGGGTTCACGAATGGATCTATGAATTCTCCTCTCCTTCGCTCTACCCTTTTTCTTTTAGGAATCGCCATGGCACACAAATGCTCTTGGCGAGAAGGAAGAAGGAGGAGAGACAATAGTTGGGGAATAGGCAAAGGAATGGGACAAAAACCCTCTCCCTTCTCCTATTTAAGGAGGAGGAGGAGCAGTTGAGGAAAGGCGAAGGATTGGGGCGAAAAACCATCTCCCTTCCCCCATTCAATGCGGATGGGATGCAGTGGGACATGTCCTGACTGATGGGATGCGCCCTGTCCGACGAGACGACATCTGGTTAAACGGGACATGGCCTAGGCATGGCCCACCACTACTACATGTTGGGCGCGGGAAACAAGGCGCAACCACACGCAGACGGCCCTTCGCCTTCCCAGGCAGGACCTGGAAGGACCCAACGACATGATCTCCGCCAAGGAGAGACCAACGGGCTTCCTAAGTCGATTGGATGGCTTAGGCGAATACCGAGAGACGGGTAAGGAGCAAAGGGACGCCCCATGTGGGTCATGCTGACTCTGTCATGAACGATGAGCATGAATCTCATTTGGACATATCCGATAAAAACTCCTCAAGCTTGTCACTTGAGTCATCAAGGTAACTCTACCGATCCCGCTTACTTTATTTTTTCTAATATATGATCATTCATTCATCCATTCTCATACATGCATTTGCACATTCATTCACACATTCATTCATTCATCCCATACATCCGAAGTATTGCATATGCAGTTAAACGCATCACAATGCTCCATGTTGCGTCACGAAGCAGAAGTTGCCTCATTCGACAAGAGCAACGACCGATGGGGGGTTCGAAGGCCGCCTCATGTCAAACAGAGCCAGGGGAGAAAATGCAGATGAGCCCCAACGGCCCTCGCCCAATCTGCTTGGAGACAGACAGTGTCATCACAACCTTCTTGTTCGATCCTAACCTCGAGCCATGCCCACAGAATCTTCATCGAGAGGAGGTCAGCGGGCCACCTGAGTCGGTCTCTGGAATGACCCAAGCATCTGCCGAGACACGGGTTAAGGAGCAGTGGAATACCACATAAGGGCTATGCCAACCCTGTCACTAACGATGGACCCAGATTCCACTCGAACGTGTCCGTTAGCGAGCTCACCGAGCACGTCACTCGAGCCATCGAGGCAAGCGATGTTAGCTCAACCCCTTCGGTTGCAGAAACCATAGACAGGGTAACGCACAGAACTAGACCAACCCCTACCGAGCCCAACAGGGCTCAGGGGCTCAGGTCGCCCGATACCGATTCGGGAAATCAACCGACCACGCAGGTCGCTGGCGGGACAAACACGGGCGAACACCCCGAACGACAGTCTGTGGCCTTAGGAAAGAGTACCAAGATGCTCAGCCTCCAACCGACTCACCAGTCGGACGTAGGCTCGGGGGCTACACCCGCGGGTGCGCTCACGCGCACCCGATGTCACGACAAAAAAATTCCCCCGCTGACAAAACGAAACCCCCAGACGATTCAACCTGAATTGCCCGGGGGCTCAGGGGCTACACCCGCGGGTGCGCTCACGCGCACCCGCTGTCAAGACAAAAAATTCCACCGCTAACAAAACAAAACCCCCAGACGATTCAACCCGAATCGCCCGGGGGCTACACCCGCGGGTGCGCTCGCGCGCACCCGCTGTCAAAATAAAAATTCCCCGCTGACAAAACGAAAAAACCCCCAGACGATTTAACCCGAATCGCCCGAAGGCTCGGGGGCTACACCCACGGGTGCGCTGGCGCGCACCCACTGTCAAGACAAAAAAACTAGACGATTCTACTCGAATCACCCGGGGGCTCAGGGGCTCCTGTCGGGTTCATAAACCCGGGGTCCCTCATGGACCTATTTTTCAGCAAAAGCTCGGCCCAGCAGACGACGTTGCGAACGACGCGCAACTCCTGGGCCGGTCCAAAAACCTAACGACAGGCCAGAAAGGCGATCCAATCTACGACCAATAGGCCTGGCCAAGGAGGACCGGCGCTCGCTTCTGACTCCGGCCCGCCTCTCCGATCGAAAGGCCTGGCCAAGAAGACTTCGGCCCGCCTCTCCGACCGGAAGGCCTGGCCGAAGAGGAATGGCGCTCGCTTCTGACTCCGGCCCGCCTCTCCGACCGGAAGGCCTGGACGAAGAGGAACGGCGCTCGCTTTCGACTCTGGCCCGCCTCTCCGACCGGAAGGCCTAGCAAAGGAAAGGACGACGCTCGCTTCCGACTTCGACCCGCTTCTCCGACCAGGAATAATCGAACCTCTGCTTATAGCTCTTCTCCGACCGGGAGGTCGGAGCCGACTGGGAAACAACTGACCGGGGACGCCCGCTCGGTGAGGACCTAGGAAACGAACAGAGCAAGTAAGGCGGGGCGCTCCAGTCAACCGCAATACCAAGGACCCTGTCAGGTCATGTCAGAAGGGTACTTTATAACCTTCCAAACATGTCCTGACACCAACAGTGTTGTGGGCGCCAACATTTGACCTATAGTATGGTAGGCGCCGACATTTACCATATCAGAAGAACACGGTGAAACTAACCGCATGCATCCAGTCATCAACAGTATTGTGGGCGCCGACCAACCGTCTTGTACCTGACGGCGTGGGCAACAAGACTAGGTAGCACACACACTCTTTCTCCCACTCTCTCTCTCTCTTGTAAAGCCGCCCCTTCATCTATAAAGGGGGTGTGCTCTCTTCAAAAGGAGGACGATTCGAACAACCAACGATTCAGACAGTTGATACTGATTCTCTCTGCTTGGCTCTAGAACTCTAAAGCCAGACAGAGCACACGTTCGAATACTTAGCGTACGTCGGAGCACCCATCACTCTTGGCCCTTCGGTCCGGAGTTCGACCGGACCTCTGATATCCCCTATCTTACTCCTTCTCGTTTGTAACCCCACAACAAACTTTGAGCACTTGGGCTCTGGAATAAAGTCTCCGACCGACTCAGACTGGACGTAGGGCACGTTGCCTGAACCAGTATAAACCCTGTGTCATTGAGTGCTAGGCCACATCCGATCACAACGTACGGCAAAACTATAAATATTCACTTTTCGCACCGACACGAAGAATGACTATATTTAATGAATAGAAGGGTGTATCATAATGGGCATAGCTCTAATGACTGATGCGTGCCCTATTCTGCCTCTAGGTATTGTATAATTGCCGTAGATATGCATTTTAGTCCTAACAGTGCAGTAGTTGATATTGTTTTATAAGTGTTGCAAATCAAATGTTAGTTTAACAAACACATTTTTGTGATCAATGTTGAATCATGATGGGATATCTGCGCTGCAGATAGCGTTGCTTGGTTGAGAGTGTGATAGTAGGATAGGTGATATAGATTGACCCAGATAACTGATGGGTTACGAAGAGACTTCTTTTTGGCTTTTTCCATTTGTTCACAAGACTATTTTATATGGGTCAGTCTTCTTGAAATCAAATAAACAACTTCTAAACTCAGAGAGCAACTCAACTTTTCAGCTAAATACAAAAACCTATCATTGGCTATTTGATTCATTGTTATCTCTAATTTCCATGAAAAACTGAACTGGTGTCATCTAGCTGCTTGTTTAAAAGCATCTGATGTTTTAGTTTGATAGTTGATTGTGTGAGACCCATAACTATTAGAAACGAGATAGAAAGTGTTTTAGATGTTAATTCAGTTTCCTTGTAGGCATATTTGACATAGTTAACATAAGTTTCCTGGGGTTAAAGGGTGTTCGTTAGATTCTGAAGGATAGCCTTTTGTATCCTTTTTGAATCAAGCAAGAACCAAGAATAATGAATTACTCTTGCCATAACCCAGAAGTTCCCTTGCATACATTGTCTATCTCCTTATACCTTTAATCCCTTTAAAGCGATGCTATCTGGTTTTTCTTAGCCTGGTGTGAATTAACACTCACAACAGAGAATGAACTAATTATCATGTCTTTCACTGTCAAATGTCCTGAAACAAAATTGGTTTACATGGCCCTATGCAGTATGCACCCAACTCTCTCACCAGTCACCACTAAGTATCATCAATTTCTACATATTATGTCATTTACACCTATTTCTCGGAAATTTGGTGAAAGACAAATATGTGTTAATGCTTCACATGACTAAGCTCCAATCATGTTTTCCTAATAGTTCAGCTGTCTAGCTTAAGAATGAGATCATCTCAACTACTCAATTGATCAATTCTTTCATTTAATATTTTGTACATGTTACATGCAAAATGTTTAGTTTTTTTGTTCATGAAAAACACGGGTTGGCATTAGATACATCTTTGCAGCACATTGCTCGATTTTCATGCCCAAGTTGATTGTTCCTCTTCACCTCTTGTCATCGTGAAGCACAAGGTCACTTCTGATTTATGATGCTTGTTTTTTTTCTTAATTATAATCCATGATGACATCTTGAATACGCCCTCTTGTCATTATTTCTCGAAGTTTCAGACAGCAGTGTACAGCTAAATGCGAGCTAACATGGCTGTCTGAAACGTCAGTCATTATTGACCCGAGGCAGTAATATTCTCCATATTTCCAGTCAATTCAGAGAGTTGGCAATAGTTTAACTGTCCACTGTGATAGCTTCTATTTCTAGAATTTTTGTGTAGCTTCTAAGTTTCTAGACTTTTTGTGTAGTTCACGAGGCACTTGGCTTGAAAGGCTTGGAGTTTCAAAGCTTGTACCATTTTACAGTGGGCGCTCCTGTGCTTGACAAGAGGATAATGAGTCTCCCAGCTTACCCTGGTCCCGGAATTGACGCATGATTTTTTGCCTTGGGAGTATTTTCTGTCGACAGGGAAAAAAAACAAGAGAACAGGGGAAACTGACTATTTTGTTTTATGTATGGCATGCCTGAAATGTATGCATAGCCCCGGTACTACCCACTCTTATTTTTGTAATGGTTAGCCCCGGTACTAATACACTCAAACAAGCAAAACACACCACACGCTTGGCTTACGATGATGCTTATACTGATTTGTTGTGAGAGAAAAACATTATTCGTTCGCTGAAAAGTAGTGCTGAAGTATCTACGACAAGGTGAAGACAACAGGGAACGAATCATCCAACTTTGTCCCGTTCTAGAGACAGCCGTAATGCAGTTATTTGTTGTTTTAGATAGCTAATTAATGCTAAAATTAAGTTTTGAATTGAACTGTTCTTTATTATATTTTGCTGAAATAAGCGGTCTAATTCTCTTGGGCGCAAGAGATGATGATGCCGAATTTATTCTTTGAAGAAAAAGAACATTCGACAACAGCAGCATTCTCCCCATTACCTCCGCACAAACATTTCGGCTCTCCTGCTCTGTCATCGACTCCCTGAGTCATGCATGAATGCATGCGTCGGTAAGTGGGTGGGCGCCGATCCACAACCATGTACCCAGACTCTCCTGCCTCACCTTGTATGGTTGGTTCGTTGGGCGGCGGCGCACATGCAGTGAAAAGACGCAGCTGCAAAGGCAGGCAGTGTTGCAGTGATGGACCGCCACTAGCGGCGAGGCGATAATGTTGTTTGCCAGGACCTGCTAATTGCGGAAACCGCACTCCGAGCCTATCTGCATGTCGTCTTCGTGCCCTGCCAGAGTGCCGCACCACCACTTCACTCTACCATTTCGTGAGGGCTGAGGCCACAGCCACTTGACATGTCCATGTCCATGGCGATCGTTATCGCGGCAGGTTTATTCCTGTTCTTTGACTTGCTCTCTCCACATTAGGAGTAACTGCAATGTTCAAGCTCAACGTCAGGGGGGGCACCGTGTCAATTGTTCGACACGATTGTTCACAGTACATTCTCTACTGTTATTACGCAGCATAAGTACTAGTACTACACTTTGGGTATCCACTCGTGCCCCTGCATGAAGTTGGCGACGCTGTACGTGTCGACGTGGTCCTTGGGCACCTGGCTGCTCCACGCCACCCTCCGGCTGGCCGCGCCGCCTCCGCCGGGGCCAGCGCTGTCGTACTCGCCGTAGTAGAGGGTCTTGAGCGCGAAGTCCCCGCTCCAGGGCATCCACCCCTGCGGCTGCACGATCTCCGCGAGCGTGCACCGGAGGTACACCGTCCGGGAGTACTCCTTCCAGGGGCGGCCCAGGTACACGTGGTGCACGCGGGGGTTCTCGCGGTACAGCGCCAGGTACTCGTCGCTGCCGTTGACGGCGCAGCGGCTGAGCACGATCCCCGTGGGCTGCGCCGGGTCGGTGCGGCCCTGCGCCGTGACGGCGTCGTTCTCCCCCTTCTCCGGCCGCAGCTGCCGGGGCAGGACCACGAGCGCCGTGTCGTGGAGCACCGCGGCGGAGTTGCCGAAGACGAAGTCCACGGTGCCCGCGACGCGGCACCGGGTGTAGAACTGCCGCATGGCGTGCGCGTACAGCGTGTCCTGGTGACCCAGCAGCTCCACGGCGTCCAGCACCGTGCGGTCCCCCGTGGACCGGAACGCCACCGCCTGGTGCGCGTCGGGGCCCGCCGTGTTGGCGATCGTCAGGTCGCGCGCCATGAACCCGTCCGCGAGCACACCTGCAGCACATACTGCGTGTTAGCACGCGACTACATGAGTGATGGAGTGCACGACAAAGTTGAGACGGCGGTGGATCAGGCTCGCCCGCAGTTTCTTCTGGGTGGACTGAATGGCTACGAGAATCGGCGGCCGGCGGCCCTGTAGGCGAACCACGACACGCGGCACACGGCTTTCCGTTTGTGGGGCCGACCAGAGCACGGGAAAGTTGGGCGTTTCCGTAGCCTAGCGCTAGGAGCAGGCTCGTGACGCTACGCCGCATTGTCTCTTCCCGGCACGGACCACATGCATTGCTGGCCAGCGGGCCGAAGCTGATTTATTACGAGAGAAAAATATTATTTATTGATTAAAAAAATATGACTTATAAGTCAAGCGAACAGAGCGTTTGAGCTCGCTACTGTTGGAGGATTTGTTTGTAGGACTAATTGACTATCATGAATCCATTTGGATTTGTTGGTAGAGATTTACTGCCAGCAGTTATCAAATCATTTACTCACATAGTAACAAATATATTAGGCAGATTAATTGCTTGACACAAACACAGCTAGAGGCGCTGCTTCTGTCCCAGCTGCTTAGTCAAAAAAACCACTTGCAGTGTGCGCCGTGGCCTAAATAAAGGCTACCACTAAAGCAACTTCACCACTAGACCTTTCTGGAAGCAACTTTTATGTTTATCTAGGCCACATTTGAAAAACGAAGGACCACAAAGTATTTGGACAACTTCAATCTGGTGAGCTGAAACTTACGTACAATTATCAACTTATGTGAATGCTAGCCAGCTAATCCTTCACAAAAACGATCGTACGTTCACTTGGTCATGTGCCATATGCCGGACGGCGACGTACAAAGCAAATCAAACGTAGGGCTGCGTCACAACATCTAATCCATGGAAATCGTTTTCGGTGCGGACAAACGGCTACCTTAATGCTCGGGTCACGAGATCGCATTGATTCCATGCAAGCACACGCGTACGCGTACGACGCCGAAGAGTACGCTCGTTCATCGGTGTAGTGTGGACGTACGTTTCGCAGCAAGCAGGAACTTGAAAAACGAAGAAGGAAAGGGGCGGAAATACGCGTATTTATACGCACCTACGGTGGCGGTGTTGAAGGTGGACACGCCGGACGTGTCGGCGTTGAGATCGCCGGTGATCACCGTCTTCCCCATGCCGTCGCCGACGAGGACCACGTTCGTCTTCTCCCACGGCACGCTCACCGTCTCCCTGTACACCCCTTCCTTCACGTGCACCACGAACGCGCCGTCGCCGTAGTCCGGCGCGGCCGCCACCGCCTCCCGCACCGTCCTGTGGTCGCACCCAGCGCTGCACACCGTCGCGTTCGCCGGCAGGCCCTTGGGCACGCCGAGCGCGTCCACGTCGGCACCCGAGGTCGCGGCGGCGGCGGCGGGCGGCCAGTACCCGTCGCGCTCCGTCTGCGGCGGGCTCCAGAGGGACGTCTCGTCGCCGTAGCGCTGCCACGCGGCGAGCATGGAGATGTAGTTGCTGTTCACGGTGATGGTGGCGTCGAGGTAGGCCATGGCGTCGGAGATGGTTTGGGAGAAGTTGACGTACTTGTACGCGGACCAGCAGTCGTAGAGGTGGAGCAGCGCGGTGGAGGCGGAGAGCAGTGACGGCGACGGGGACGGCGAGAGGCGGTGCGAGGAGAGCGCGAGGAACGTGAGGCAGTTGGTGGCGGCGTTGGTGAGGTTCACGTTGGAGGAGGACGCCAGCACGGACTTGGCCGTGGTGACGGCCGGCGGGAGGCGCGCGCGGAGCGCGGAGAGCGTCGCGGCGAGGAGGTCGGCGGTGGAGGCATCGGAGGCGGCGGCGGAGAGCGTGGAGACGCAGGCCGGCTGGAAGCGGGTGGCGTTGCAGGCCAGGAGGACCGCTAGTGGCGCCGAATCAGAAGACGCTGGGGACGGGGACGGGGACGCGGACGGGGTGCGGTGGCGGTGGTGGCGGGAGGAGAGGGAGACGGGGAGATAGACGAGGAGGAGGACGAGGACGAGGAGGGGAAGGAGTCGAATTGCAGGAGGCATTGGTGATGGTTGGACGGCCTTGTGTGGGCGAGCCACTGTGATGAGCGGAGTCGCTACTGGACTGCGCGGCGCCCGGGGTGGTACAGCTTATTTTAAAGCGTGAGATAAGCTACGATAAAGTAAAAGTGATTATTAAAATAAACTGATGTGATCTAGCTTATGTTTTTTTTTAGTATAAATAGAAGTTGTGAAAATAAACGTTGTCAGAATAAATTGTTGAAAAATATAATACTTGACTGTTGATTTTAGTTTATTCTGACTATAAACAGCTTGTAAGCTGTTCCAAACGTACCTGTATTGCGGATGGATGGAGATGGGCTGATGGCTCGTTTGGAGAAGGGAAGGGTTGAATGGTGATTTTGACTGGTGCAGATGTAACGGAACGGAAAGTAGGGAGGAAAAGCATTCATGTCTCTCGGATGTGGATCGTTCCTGATGATTTCCATTTTTTTTTCTTGATTTGGCTAGATAACATAAGGCATGTCTGGGGACTATGATCAATACTTCATGGCCTTCTAACAATCTGTTTGGATCAGCTGCTAAAAATTAACTAAAGAATCTATCTAAATCCTCAGATAATATGTTTTGTTATGTCGTACCTACGCTCTAGCTAACAATTAGATATTAACTGGTTTCTTCTAGCTAACACAGCTAATAATTAGCTGGATCGATCTAATAAACAGGGCCTCAATCTCCATCCTACAAATTACTATGAGCTTTGGCCACTACTCCATCATTTCTAAATTATAATTTAATTTAACTTTGGTGTGAATTAATTTTCTACCTTTACTAAGTTTATATAAAAATACCAACATCTATATTATTAAAGTAATTTCATTATATTTCTAAAGACATGTGTTGATTGCTTATTCATTTGAAATTGCATATGTTAATGTGTTTAAAAAATAGATTGGTCAAAAATAGAAAAAATAACTTAAAACTAAAGTGAGCTATAATTTGGAACTAATTAGGGAATAATAATTATCTACGCCTACATAGTGCTATAGATAGAATCTATAATTTAAATCGTAGCTTCAATAATAATTTTCGAGACAAGGCATTTTTGGAGTGAAGATTTTCATTATAGACTATCTTCTAAATCCTTTTTAATGATTTAGTGTGCACCTACCTTTTGAGCGTGATTATCATGAGCATTTGCATAAGAAAACTCTAATTTGCAAAAGCTACATGTTATGTACCCCTGAAAAACTTGTATTTTGTGTAATAATTGACGGTTCGGCAACTGCTCTGTCAAGATTTTTTTTTTAATTTTAACCCTTTTTAATATAATTTTAAATCTAACACTGACGATTTTTTTTAAACTAACACTTTTGGCCGCGCCTATTGCCCTGGCGCGGCCAAATGCCTATGCCGTGCCATGCATGGTGGCGCGGCATAGGGCTGACGTGGCATGGGGCGGCCGGGGGGCCGTTGACGTGGCCGGTCCTGCCGCGCCACCCATCATGGCGCGGCAGTGCTGCGCCGTGTTGCGTGGCGTGGTTGGACCAAACATACCGCACGAGCAGCCACACCACCTGGCCACTGTGCCCGCCGCCGGCCCGGGCTACTTGGATGGTAAAATCGAAACGCGTCGCGCCAGTATATTGTTGAGTTTTTTCACGGCCGAATAGAGAATTTGATAAGCCAATGATTAGTTTTTCGTCTTTCATAATACGGTTATGCACCATTTTAACTAATCAATTACGAAAAATTGCCACCGGTGTCCAGATACGCCGGGACTGCAGGGTACTTAATCTCACCGACAGTGCTGCCGTGACTCAACGAAACGAATAAGAAGCAAGTTGACAAGCTGCCATGTAACATATTCATTGTTTTGACATAAATTTGACATAAAATAACCAAATAACCCCGCAAGTTTTAGATGTCAATATTCGTTTGACCTAAACAAACTAAGACCCAGGAGTGTAAGGATCCCTCAGACGCCTCTGTCTCTTCGAATTTATTGACAACACATTGGGAGTGTAGCCAACGTTGGTATGGTTACGTCGACGGTGCGTACGGCTCGTACCCTGTAGGTATATGATATGCACGATTACTTATAATTCTTTATGATCGTTAGTTCATGGAGCCTATGTACTGAAAAACAAACTATCTTTGTTAGTACCTGTGAGGCTCCTTGGGTGCCAAACGGGACACCACCTAGCGGAGACATGTCGATCTCGTCCTGCGGCCATTCGTCCCACTGGTCGTGCTGTCCGCGGAAGCCCGGGGGTTCATCGTCGTCCTCCTCGTCCTCGGTTACAGGGTCCTTCCCAGCGCTAAGATGTGGTGGTGTACGCACCGCGGAAGTGGCACCCTACGTCATCGCCTGAGAAGAGCTGGCTGGTGTCCTCAAAGAGGCTGAAGACGTGCCACCCGACCGCGCGGGGAGTGGTGGTTCCTCATAAGGGGTGTCCATGCAGCTCAACTTCTGAGCTAGCTTCCTGTAGCTCTTCTTCACCTTCTGCATAAATAGACGTTAAAGTTAGTTCATTAGCCAAACGCATATACAATAAAGAAATATTTTTGAAACGGACAAGTTTATGTTTACCTCCACAAAAGCCACGAGAACGCCTGACCCCTGCCCTCTAGACTCGTGAAGCCGGAACACTACTTCATTGGACAGCCTTGACAATTGTGTCACCTGTGTACAGAAATGCGGTTGGACAGTTTTAGTACACATACTTAATACCAAAAGGATAATAAATTATACCATTCAAGTATCTTATCACGTATCTTTGAAGCGGGGCTCTCTGTAGCTGTGTGTCCTCCCTAGTGGTGACGTCGTACACATCTTTGATGACATCTTCCTCTGAGTCCTCGTCAATCGCCACGTTAGTGTACGAGGGCTTGATATGTGTCCTCGTAGACTTATGAAGCCACCGCAGGTACTCGTCGAAGGTGTGCTGGTTGTGTGGAGAACCCTCAAGGATCGCATGTGGTACCCTGGTCTGCCACAAATGGATGTACGAGCTATGTGTCACGCACCAATCATTGGTCTTGTACCTCTTCCTACGGTCAAACCTACAACAAAACGATGTTAGTTGTACCAAACACACCTCTGAATTGTACCATTGTTATTAATCGATAACGCACCCGTGCAATTCTTGATTGGTGGAGTAAAGCGGTGGTGGGCACCATGTCATTCTTCCAAACTGTCTGCAGACCCGGATGGGCAAGTGAATCTCGACCACATGGAAGAAAATAAGAGGGACGTCGCAGCGATACTCATGTGACTCGTCCCTAGTGATAGGACTCAGATAGTCCTGGAGCTCCGGAGAATCCCAAGGACACCAAAACACCTGAAATTTCGTAATTGTGTTAAGTTGTGATATAGTGTACATCGAAGAAGACACTGCTATGATAGTATAGAGAGCGTAACCTAGTGTTGTGTCAGGACGTCGAGATCGTCCGTATACTCCCTGTACTTGCGCCACGCATTCCCTCTAACTAACTGTGCTTTCGTCTAGATATACAAAGATGTAGGGAGTGTATCATGCCCGTTCCATTACTGCATTGAATACGATAACGAATTAGCAACAAATAATCTCATCATATCTAACTGCCTGGAAGAATATAATGAACCAAAGTACTTACCGGTAAACCATTATTAAGGGACCTCCCAACAGGCAATCGTTCCCAACACCAAACCTAGAGTAGGTAGGAGCAACCACCAAGGTTCGCATGTCCTAAGGTGCGACGGCAGGCAATGCGTAGCTGTCGATACGTCCATGCCAGGACTGCGCTGCCTCAGCTATACCCCGCTATGTTCTCCCATGGCTGGCGAAGTATGTCAAGGAAGATCCAGCTGATGGTGTTGCCCAAGGCATCTGGGAAGAGGAAAGCACCAAGAAAGTGCCAGAGCCACACTCGAGCGAACCTATCGATCTATGCCTCCTCAGCTTGTGGGTCCAAATACTCAAAGCGCTCTGTGATCCAGGACGATGAAACACCGGAACTTTTCCTATAATTGATCAAAGAAAATGAGACCCAATGCCAGCTGTAAAGCAATGCAAGTATTAAATAGACTTGAATTTCTCACTTATTTTTCTTAGAGGCCTCGTCGTCCGGTGGAAGAAAACCAGTAAACTGAGCCACCAGCTCCCTCTAGTGATCGTTGTCAACTATCCCTATCACTGAAAGTCCCCCCAACCGAAGGCCTAAAATAGCCTTCACGTCCTACAACGTCAAGGTCATCTCGCCACAAGGTAGGTGGAACGTGTGGGTCTCAGGCCTCCACCTGTTATAAGAATAGAACGACTGTTAGTAGTCTCAAATTTGTTAGAAGAAAGTTTACGTATAAAGAATGCACTCGCACCTGTCTATAGCTGTAGGAAGTAGTACTAGGTCAAGGGGCGGAAGACCGTGGTTGACAACACGGACAAGCTCAAGGAAGCCGGCACGCCGTATGTACGACACATAACGCTCGTCCCACTAATGCGCCCTGGTGTGCGTGCGGGGCCTCAAAGGAGGCAAGGCCACCTCTGCGTCGTTGTCGCTCAAGATGTGTGCTCGGTGCTGGTCATCGTACTCCACCTCAAGAATGGGGTACAACGGGTGCTACGTGGGAAGGGTCATCCTATTACAAATTGATAACAAAACGTTAGAGTATTCAAATTAACAAAATTGAAATTAACATTATGTAGCATTGCAAATTTTGAACTACTTGTAATGCAATATGAAAGCACATGTATACATCGGCACAAGGCTAGGATAAACAAGCGAGCAAAAGAGGTAAAGCCTGATGGTCATATGCTATGGACGTGGATAGGGGCTAGAGATCATAAAATAAACACCAACCAAGAAGCAAGGGAGCGAGTTACGCTCAGCGTTACGGCCACAGTAGGATTTGTAACAGAACCGACCAATTATACGAGATTAAGTAAGAAAATCTTCCATCGAAGTAGATAATTTAGCAAACTTATAACCCGGTAGTCCGTGAAACCACGAAGGATTTCAAACCAATCGACATACAAACCAAGATCGTACAAGTTTAGCAATTACCGTCACATATTACATAAAGTTCGCAATGACAGTGGGATACATCAGAGTTTAGAACATAAAGTTATTACAAACCAAGTTAAATCTGAAATAGCGGAAGCAAATAGTTTTAAAGCCACACACACCCTTTTGGTTCAGATATAGTGCCAGTAGGTAGTCATCTCCAACAAAAGCATCAGATGAGAGATACGGAGTGACCATTGCCCTTGGTCCTAGTTGTCACCCATCGCCGGGTACAGGCAGTTAATGCAATAGCCGTAGTACATTTGACCATCTGCAACAACAATGGGAACAACGCCCTGAGTACGAGAAAGTACTCCACTAGACTTACCCGTCTTAAACCAAAATAAAGCGACACCAAGGATTATGCAAGGCTTTCTTTAGTGGGCTAGCTGACTTGTTTGCGAAAATCATAAGCTATCATGAGGAAACCATTTTAAGTACTTTGCATCATCTTCATTATGACCTATCCATCTAGGTAAGCACCTGTACTATAGCAATCACTTGATTAACCAATGACATCCAGTTACCAACTTAGATTTAGCATATCTCATACCATCCAAATAACCATTAGTGTTCCATAATAATTACTACGATGCCGTAGCTCAAGTCAAGTGCTCACTGTCCAGGAGCAATGGCGATTCGAATCGATTCCTAACCAGCTGGTGATTTATTCCTCACACAAACCACACTCACCGATCAAGTGAGCTACAGATCACCAATGACACTTTCCAAGTAGCCACGGGATAACAGTCTGGGACCGCACTACCAACAAACCGCTGAAAGCTCTAGTTTGGTTTTGGTTAATTGATGAAACCCTAAGTGCTAACCTAGTTTATCAAGATGATTATGAGATAGATAGCACTACTCTAAGTGATGAAGCAATGGTGAAATCATGACAATGGTGATGGCATGGTGATGGTCAAATGCTTAAACTTGGAAAAGAAGAAAGAGAAAAACAAAAGGCTCAAGGCAAAGGTATAAAATATAGGAGCCATTTTGTTTTAGTGATCAAGACACTTGGTGGGTGTGATCACATTTAGGATAGATAGCCGTACTATTAAGAGGAGTGAAACTCGTATCAGAATGCGGTTATCAAAGTGCCACTAGATGCTCTAACTCATTGCATATGCATTTAGGATCTAGTGGAGTGCTAACACCCTTGAAAATGTTTGTGAAAATATGCTAACACTTGTGCACAAGGTGATACACTGGGTGGTGTTGGCACATCTACAAAGGAGGTGGTGTTTGCAGGGTTGCTGTAACAGAACCGACCAATTTATAAGAGCATAAGTACGAAAGTAATCACTGGAGTGATCAAACCATCATACTTGAACCCATATAAACCCGGTAGTCAACTGAAACCACGAAGGATTTCAAACCAACTTGCATACAACCAAGATCACAGTAATTCAACATAACAAGCCACATGTTACATCCATTTCACAAGTAGTTCATAAGTACCTCATACATCAGAGGTACACATAGTTATTACAAAACGAGTTCACAAATAGCGGAAAGCAAGGTAGTTTGACACCATCACACACACTTAGTTCAAATACAAGCCAGTTCCATAGTCATATCCAGCAAAAGCAGTAAGATAAGATAACATAGATGATCATGCCCATGATCTAGTCTTCATCCCCCGTAGGGTGGAGACAATACTTACAGTAGCCGTTATAGAGCACGTCATCTGCAACAAGGGGGAATAAACCCTGAGTACGAGAAGGTACTCAGCTAGACTTACCCGTCGTAAACTAGAAATAAATGACACCAAGGAGTATGCAAGGCTTTATCGGTGGATCTTGCTTGACGACCATTTTGCATAAAAGCTTTAGTGATAAGCCGAGCATAATTTGATTTATGAGTAAGCAGCAAGTTAACAATATTAACCTATCAACTAGATTAGCACCTGTACTAGAGCAAGCAATTGATTAACTCCAAACATTAGTAACCATATCCGGTATAATGTTGTATCATCATCATCATCGATTTAACCATCAAGTTCAATTAAGTGCATCTACGTTGCCGCTGCATCAGTCAAGTTCTCACTATCCGGGAGAGACGGCGATTCGAATCGATTCCTATCCAGCTGGAGGGGTATTCCTAACACAAACCCTAGGCATACCGCATGAAGGCAGCCTTAGGTCACCTTTGGTACATCTCAGGAATCGCGGCTCCGAGCAGCGCCGCACCCTCAGGGAGTCCACTCTGCTAGGTGGTCAATCTCACCTCGAACTTACGCCAATAGCTCCCCACACATCCTTACTACCGCTAGGGTGCGCACTTTCACTTCTCGGTCTTCCGGCCTGAGTTGAGCTACTCGGCTTCGCTGGTCGGAACTAAGTTATCCGGCCAACTAAGTGATAGGCATGCGTTCAACATGACATGAGGACGTACAGCGAATCGGTCCTTAACCGACACAGACGGGGATAGATCCACACCAAGACCTCCTTGCCTTGTTGCTTCTCTATCAACATCCCGCCCTGATCACAATTCATTATTAACACATGGTTATTCTCCACGATAGCAAATTATAGCCAACCGTGACCAGACATTCTCCTAACATGCAGGTGACAGGAAATCACCTGACTCTTACCGGTCTAAGCATGGCTAAGCTTTGATTCGCTCCTGGACCTAAATAGGATTAGGGTACGTATACTGGCCAAGGAATAGATATATATGCAACAAGTGTTCGCATCCAATTCCTATCACTTAATGCATCAATAAATAAAGATACTCAAAGTAACCATTTTTTAAAACATAGGAGACTTAGAATGCTCTGGGCTTGCCTTTCAGAAAAGATGAGGGTTGGTGATCGGGGCACTCAAGAACTTCTTCGTTGACTCCTTCTTCGGGGGCCTACACCTCCTGCTCCAGAGCTTGCTGCGGCTCCTCCGGAAGTACTGGCTCGAATTCCAGAAGCGTAACTCCCTCCGGAACACCTATTGCATGCATATGCATAGTATAAGAATCAGTGCATGCACAAGAGATGGAAGATGATGATGAAATGTATAGCCATGTATGAATGGACGCATGAAAGACATAATGATGCAAGATTAACATTCGATTTTTACCGAGTAGGTGCATATCTCTTTTAGAAAACAAGAACGGCACACTCACCAAGTTCTAATAACCTAAGATAAAGTTGTTCATCTTCGGTAAGAGGTCTAGCACCTGCAACTAACAATTTATCTTAATTAGCCTAGCATCTAAATCATCACATCAACTCATATAAAGCAAACAAGTCAGTCACTGCACTCAACAGTTTTCAGGCTGCAAACAGCAGCTACAAGTTTGACCCATAACTGGAGTTCTACAGATCCAAATACCATGATTTAAGACTTTCTGGAAAGCTTATAAAATTGTCTACAACTTTGTTATTGACCACTTTCCCAGAAAACCAATTTATCATGGGGAACTTTATAAAGTTCCTAGAATTGTCCAGAAAGACACAACGCAAGAAATAATTATTAACTTACGTTGTAAACATACAAACGGACAAGACCGACTTTACTAACTCATCATACATGTTGAAAGAACACCAGAAAACATAGTGTCCATTCCTAAATAAATTATTCTCATGCCTTTAATAATTTATTTAGAGACTTAGGTTAAATAATAAACACATATCCAAAGTGTACATAAAATTCCACAAAAATTACAGTAGCTTATATATGTCTCCAATAGGCTACTACATAAATTTCACATCAATTGAACAAGTATCTCATCCTACACAAAAATGACAAGGCATAAAGGCTTAAAATGGCATAAATAGGAAACCTTAGTGAAAAGTGTCAAGCAACAGATTTCATATTTTTCCTAGTATACTTAAGGTACTAGGATGCTACCCACCAAATTTCAGGGTCATAGGATTCCTAGATAATTTATAAAAATTCACACAAGTATCAACCAATGGTAAAAGAAAAATCTATAACTCAAAAACCATACATGCAATGACTCTCAAATTTTTACCAGAGCTTCTACTAAGCAAGAATAGCTTACCCACAAAATTTCATAATTTTTGGATCACAGAAACTCAAGATATAATTTAAACAAGTTTGCATGCATTTAAAAACACCTTTCAAGTTCCTATTTAATTCATCAAAAATTTCTACAACATGTGCTCATGTCCTATTTTTCTTAAATACTACACTTCATTGTGATTCTACCAAAATTTGCCTCACTCCATTTGGATCTACCACTTTGGAGATACAAAAATCACAAAATAGCATAACAAAACTGCATTTAAAATCAATTCAAAAATTCTATGAGCTATTGACAGGCGGGTCCCTGCGGGGTCAATGGACCCACCGGCCAGTCGCTAGCCGAAGCAGGGGAGGTCGTTGACCGGCCACCGCTCGACGACGGTGAGGAGTCCAGGCGAAGGGGGTGGCACCAACGTGCTCAGCACGTTGTCCCGCACCGACGGGAGTAGAAAACGGACCCCCTAGCTACAGAGGAGGAGGTCGCCGGCGGCAATGGTGGTTGCGGCAGGCGCTGCGCGAGGTACGCTGGCCAACTCAGGCCATGGTGGTCCGACCTAAGCCTGGCGTGAGCATCTAGGAGTTCAGCAGGGAAACTGAGGGAAGGGAGAGAAAGGAGGGAGAGAGCTCCGGTGGTGGTTGGCCACGGCGGGCTCACCTCCGACTCCGGACGGCAATGGAGGAGCGCTGCGGAGAAGAAGAAGAACGGCGGCTACCTCGACTCTCTGGCTCAGTGGTGAGGTGGATGAGCTCTAGAGGAAGAAGATGGAGTCATGGGCTAGCTAGAAGTGGAGTTTTCACGGCGGCGAAAGAGCTGGGCGACGGCGCAGCTTGCTCGGCAACGGCGGAGGCGCTGCGCTCGGTTCTAGCGAACGGGCGAGGCGAGACGCGGCGCGGGCGAAGCAAATAGGCTAGCCAGCAGGCGCGTGGCATCATCGTGTCCACGATGGCCTGAACCTGTGGGGCCAACACCGGCGTACGGCCTCCACTTGGCGCGCTCGGCCAGACGGCGGTCGGCCACGACTTGAACAGCCGAAGCACTGTAGCTGCGATTCAGTCGCTTCACCAACGTCTGACAGCGCGATTTGCAGCTGATTGATTTCCAAATCCTTTGGTCATTAGTGCAAACCTCCTAAACAAAAGTTGAAGTACTATGTACCAGCTACCAAACTCCTTTAGAGATCAAAGTCTAATTCGCAATGGATAGAGCGTAAAATCAAGCCAAAGTCGAGCCTGCAAAACTGGAAATGCATTAAACACTTAGAAAAATTCTAAGTGTAGAATCAGCCCTGGTTTCTATCTTGTGGGCCCAATTGAACATGTTCTACACATTTTCATGAGTTGGCTCCTAAACAAAGTTTGTTCCTTATAAAATTTGCTACAACTTTGCTTTAGGTTGCTCAGACATGCGAACACTCTAAGCTACACTTTTTAAACAGTCAAACTCAGGAGCTCTAGGGGTCCATAATGGTCAAACCATGACTTGGAAACCTAATTAGGCAAAATGATCCACATAAACATTGTTCCTAATGACATTCTAAGTATCACTAAGTTGTTTAAGAGAATTATTAGCCACACCACACATTAGTCACACAAGAATCAAGCACTGCACGTACTGAAACAATGAAAAACCAAAGAAATGTTGCATTTGTTTCCTAGTCATGTTTCACATGTTTCATGATCCTGTTGCATAGTACAACTAGCTATGTTTCACTAAGTGAGTTACACATGTTGCACTTGGGTGTTGCACCCTACTCATTTCATGAAAACAATACACATGAAATATACAATATGTTGCAATGTTTTGAAAACATGTTTCATGTGATATAAGCTCATGAATGGATGAATGATGCTCATGTCCATGAAATGCAAGTGCAATTATGCAAGCCTAACACCTAGGGTGTTATAGTTGAGATGGGTTTGGATGCCATCGGGAAAATGGAATGCCTATTTTCTATTGCGTCGGATGCAAATTCTTGTGGTTGGCACATTGGAGCAAGGATGAAGAAGTTAGAAGTGAAAACGAGTTGATCACGAAGACGCTGGCGTCGGTCAACTAACCGGACGCTGGGTCTGAAAGCACCGGACCCTGGCTGCGTGCGTCCGGTCAGGTGTGGTAGAGAGGTCGCCAGTTTTGGTGTTACACCAGACGCTGGACCTGAGATGCACCGGACACTGGTTTCTGCGTCCGGTCAAACTGACATGGCAACACAGTGACTAGGGTTTAGCACCGGACGCTGGTCTATGTCCAGTCAAGGTGGACTGGACACGTCCGATCGAAGAAAACCGGATTTGGACCCTTACTGTAAACGACCGGACGCTGGTGGTTCAGGGTCCGGTCAGTTTTGCTGGAGCGTCCGGTCAGTTAATAGCCGTTGTGATCTGGCGGCTCAAGTTTAACTCAGAATGACATGTGGCTTACATCTGTGGACCGGACGCTGTGTCCAGGGTTCGGTCAGTATGACAGGAGCGTTCGGTCAGAGCGCGATTTGCCTAGTGAAGGGGTATAACGGCTCTATTTGATGGGGGCTCTATTTATAGCCCCATGGCTGGCTCAAGGGAGAACTCTTGCACATTTTCATTGACATAGCAACCTTGTGAGCTTAGCCAAAGTCCTCCCACTCATCTCCATCATTGATTCATCATCTTTGTGAGATTGGGAGAGAATCCAAGTGCATTGCTTGAGTGATTGCATCTAGAGGCACTTGGTATTCGTGTTGCGCTGCGGATTTTGCTTGTTACTCTTGGTGGTTGCCACCACCTAGACGGCTCAGTGCAGCGGTGGAGGATCGGCATGAGTTGGTGATTATTCGTGGCCATCTCTGGTGATTGTGAGGGGAGTTGTACCTTCCCCAGCGAAGCGCCAAAAGGTAACTCTAGTAAATTGCTCGTGTCGTTGAGTTACCTCACTTGTGGGTTGGTTCTTGCGGTGTCCTATCATGTGGATGAGGTTTGTGAAACACCTCTTAGCCGCCGAACCACCAAGTGTTGGTCGACACAACGGGGACTAGCGTGTTGGCAAGCACGTGAACCTCGGGAGAAAAATCGGTTGTCTCTTGTCATTTGCATTCTCCCGGTGATTGGCTTAATCTTCATCGTGTGATTGGTTCATCCCCTATACGGTGGTATAATCACCCTACTCACCTATTTACATTCTTGCAAACTAGTTGATACAAGCTCTTTAGTGTAATTAGAATTGAGAGCTTGCTTTATTATTGTCATTCATTTAGTTGAGCTCTTTAGAGTAGCAAGATTGAGAGCTCTTAGTGAGTAGTTACATAGCAAGTTTGGGTGCCTAAGTAATCATTGCAACTAGAATTATTGGATAGGTGGCTTGCAACCCTTATAGAGCTAGAGCAAGTTTGCATTACGCTATTTTTCATACTAATCAAATTGGTCTAGTTGGTTTGTAGATTTTTAAATAGGCTATTCACCCCCCCTCTAGCCATATTAGGACCTTACAAGCCCAACTGCCAGGACGCACCTTGGTCTCACTCTTCGTGTCCCCGTCATACCCCCTTTAGCACTAGTCTGCTAATCCGAGTTTATCCCAGCTTGAATAGTGTCACTAGATTCACGGTCGAAAGGTACTTTATTCGGCCAGCTAAATATGAGGCATGCGTTCAACATGACAAGAGGGACGAGCAACGATCAGTCCTTAATCGACACAGACGGAAAACTAACAGCACCCCAGAACCCTGTCTGGTTGCCTCCAACTTTTTCCATCCGGTCTCCAATTATCCATCACACATGGTTAATTCCAGGATATCATTCTTTCCATAGCTAAATTCTTTCAGTAACCACCTATAAATGTAGGTGACCGGATATCACCGATCGCTACCGGTCTAAGCAAGGCTAAGCAGTTATTCGATCCTAACCTAACAGGGTAAAAGGTAATAAGGTAGGCAAGGATAGTAATAAATGTATCAACGGTTTCAATCAACTCCTACAACTTAATGCAACAATATATAAACTCATATATATAGAAAGAATTGCTTTTATAAAGTAGAAGACTTAGAATGCTCCGGGGCTTGCCTCGTTCGAACGAACTAGGTTGATGATCCACACACTCGGGCAAGTCCTCTCCTGGCTCCTCTTCCTCTGGCACCTCCTGTGCCTGAACTTTTTGTGGATCTGTCCTGGTCTGCTCTTCCTGAACTACTACTAGCAACTCCTCATGTGATCCTGTATGATATAGATGTATGAGTGATAATGCATAGGTGCATCGAAGAGATGACATGTAATGATCATGATGCATGAAATGTAGATGAACATGTTTAACTTTATTGGACATAGTAGAAGTAAAGCTCTTCTACAAGGTAGCCAACATCATCCAAGAACATGTACTACTATACTACTACTACAACCACTGTACTAACATGCCAAGTCACCACAACAATCTAAGATGCTTCAAAGATACACCAAAGCAAACATTATTAACTAATCATGCATTAAAGAAGATTAGTTTATTTCATTTTAAACTAGGGCTACAACAGCAACATATATTTGTGGTGCTCATAAAAATCTGAGAAAATTACAGTAGCATAGTACTACTCTAAGTAGACTACCATAAAATTTTCATGGTATTTGGATAAGTAAAATAGCCTACACAAAAATGACAAGCTATGGTTGATAATTAAGCATGAAATTACTTTGTACTATAAAAAGTGTCAAACAATAGATTTGGTATTTTTCCCATGTTCTACACAGTAAACAATCACTACACAAAAATTATCATACACATGTTTTATACAATTTTTGCCCTCTATATAAAATAACAAAAATCATCAATTAATGGCACTTGAACTACACATCAATATTTCTCTATAGAACATGCATGACATATATTTTTCCTACAAAGTACATCTCAAGCATAGATCAACCAACTTGGAATCATATTTTTCTGATGTACATTCTATTTATTAGACATTTTCTAAGAAATCAGCATTTATTCAATTTAAATAAAGCTACACAGAAAAGTATCACAAATTTGAAATGAAATATTTTTAACAGATAGATCTAGTCACAAGAAACCTGGAAAAACTTATCTCAACAAATTTGGAGCTATTTTGAGCAAGTTATAAATTTCCAAAGCATTTAAACAGAAATATGAAAATCATTTCTTTAATTCTTTCTAAAATTTCCGGTTCAAAACTGCTAGATCCACCCAGATCTCTACCCAGGCTTGCACCCCAGCGGCTGACAGTGGGCCCCCTGGCCCCACCGGTCAGTCACTAAGGCAGGGGAGGCGCTCGGCCGCGGTGGTTCTCGATGTCGGTGAACTTGCCGACGGTGAGGTCACCACCGGAGGCTTCCTCGTGACAAGGCAGACCTAACGGTACCCCTACCCAGCTAGTGGAGCTCAGGAGCAAGCTCACCGGCGTCCATGGCGGTGCGGTGGCGCGGCCCAACGTCGGCCGACCAGCTCTGGCCGAGAGGTGGCGCGGGGAGTGGCTTATGGTCTGTTTGGTTCCCTACATCTGCCTGAACCAGGCTGGCGAGATGCAGGGTGCCCTCGTTTGGTTGCCTGCTCCTGGCGTCGGGCCAGGCTCTGGGTGTGCAAAAAGCACCCCGCGGCTAGGCTCTGGGGAAACACCCGAATCAGCCGTTTCTGCTGGGCCAGGCTCGCTCGGTGCAGCTATTTACTCGACTAATGATGTATTAGTGTATGATTAGTAAATATCAAGTGATGTTAATTTGTTTTAAAGATGTTTAAGACATAATTAGATAAAATAAGAACTTTAAGAGTGTATTTGTACAAAATAAAAATCATAATCATAACCTTATAATATTTTTATCCCATGCAGTATATCTTCGTACAAGCAACCAAACAGCATCTCTTCTCAGCCAGGCTAAGTAGATACACTCAACCAAACATGACAGCGTTGCATGCGCTCAGCCTATCCCATGTGAGCCTGGCTCTCAGATACGAGCTAGGCTCTACTGCTACGCGAACCAAACAGGCGCTTAGGAGCTACACAGCGTTCGTGAGGTGCTCGTGCGCGAGAAAAGAGGGAGCGAGGAGGAGCGGAGAGGGGCTGTTCGTGCGGAGCCAAGCTCCGACGAGGAGGAGCTCACTCCGGCGAGGGATTCTCGGTCGGTGAAGGCTTACCACAGTGAACCGATGCGAGCACGGGGTGCGCGAGGTGGAGGCGGAGCTCAGGGCGAGACGGAGCTAGCCCGGGCGAACTAGAGCGGCTGGAACGGCCAACTCTGGCGAGGAAGCTGGTGCGGGTGGTGGCGGACGCATGCGCTGCTGCTACTGCTTGAGCGAGAGAGGTAGGGGGGTGGAGTGTGGTGCCAGGGTGCGGTTGGCCGAGCCTTGATGGCAGCGCGGGGACGGTCGGGACGTGGGCAGGCCGGTGGTGCCACGCGGCGACCTCGCCGGCGCATGGCTGCCACGCGGCGTGCGCGTCCTGGCGCGATCGGAGTGCTGGCGTGGTGAATGGGAGGCATGGCGCGGAGGCAGGCTGGGCCGAATAGGAGGCGGCGGCCCATTCATGGTGAAAAATGATTTTTTTCAATTTCTTTTCTCTCCCAAATTCATTCAAGCGAATTTTTGAACTTTTTTAAAGCAGTTTCAAAAGTTGGACCCAAAATAGAAGTTGCTCAGAAAAATGTACTCTACAACTTTGATTTAATGACCAAAGTCAAATTCTTGCTAGATTTTGAATTATAAAATTAAAGTCAATTAAATTTCAAAACCCTATTTTGGAAGATTATTTTTAAAAGAAAAATTTGGCAAAAATTTAAATATAAACTTTGCTCCAAATTGTATCCTAAATATTTATAAGCTATCTTAGTGATCAAACCAAGAAATCATATCACTCAAACATGAGCAGGGCATTTCAAATAGTTTAAACATGATGAATTTCAATTTAATTTTAGCACCACATGAAATGACACTTCCTTTCTTTAGAATGGAATGCATAGATGCTGCTTATGCATAATGAAATGATGATTATTCTCATGAGATGGAATGTTAATGCATGCTTAACACCGAGGTGTTACAACCCTCCCCACTTATAAGAATCTCGTCCTGAGATTTTGAGTTACGAACCATTTGTTATAAAAATCCTTATAAGCATTTTGCAGATATTCTCCTGTTTCCCACGTCGCACCACCATCATCGTGATGACTCCATTGTATCTTATATTTTCTCACCACTTTATTCCAAGTGACTCGGTCCTTAGTGTCCAAAACTCGAACCGGTTGCTCACGGTATTCCAAGTCTGTAACACCCAAAATTCTACTATAAATTAGCAATTAAATTCTTACCCTTTTTATACATTTTTTAGGTATTTCTAACTAAGGCTAAATAATAAATATTGTATAAATAAAATAAACTATAAGTTTAGAAACTTGTTTGTTGCATTCATGCCGAATCATATGGTTTTTGATTGAGTGTAGGGCTAGATGATTTGAAATTGAATTCAAAACTTATTTGAATTTGGCTTAAAAATGGAATTGGAGAAAATAGAATTGGAAAAAGATTTGATTTTGGAAAGAATTCACCTACTTCCATTCTGGCCCAACTCCAGAACTGGCCTGGCCTTCTTCCTCCCCCTTCCCAGCTTGATTTGCCCAGCGTCGGCTCATTGCTGGCAGCCCAGCCGAACTTCCCCCTCCCTTCTCTTTTTCCCCCGCTTCAGCCTGTCCCGCGCGCGGCCCTTCTTTTTTTCCTGCACCGGCCTGCTCTGTGGCACAGCCCATCAGCCATGGCCTGCCTCGGCTACGCCCGCATGCGCTCGGCAGCACGCTGCTGCGGCCTGCTCGGCCCACGCATGCACGCGCTGTCTCTCTCCCTCACTGCGCTCCTAGCCCCATGTCGTCAGACGCCGCATGCGCCTACACGCCCTTTCTCCCTCGCTGCAAGCCGGGACCCACCCATCAGCGCCGCGTCCCGTTCCCTTCCTTTCTTCCCCGACACCCCTTTCCTTTTCTCGCCGCCGTTGATGGCGCTGCTTCCACGGCAAGCCGCCGCCGCCATCTTGCATGCAAGGAAAGCGACCAAATCCGCCTGCCCCCGCTCCCCTTCCTTCCACGCCACAGCCCGCCCGCCTATAAAAGCCGAGCCCTCCCCTCTGCCCTTCTCCATCCCCTGCTCACAGCCGTGAGCCACCGTCGCCGGCTAACTCCTCCTCCCGAGCGATATTCTCATCTCCGACGACTCCCAGAGCTTCGCCATTGTCCCCCGCGACCGTAGGTGTCTTCCTTTCTCGGTTTTTGTCACGGTTTGCTCGGATTTCACCTCACCCGCACCTCCCTCTCTCTCCAGTCATCACCGCCGCCGTCGACCACCCCTACTGAGCCTCCCCAGACGCCGCAACCATATCCGGACGCTTCACGGTGAGATCCTCCACCTACCCGTGCTCTCCTTTCATTGAATAATGCTCTGTAACGCCGTAGCAGTGAGTTGCCGACCCACCGGCCATGGTGCCGCCGTCGTGTCTGTCTTCCATGGCGACCCGCTGCCCCCATCACGCCAGCACCATCGGATGTAGCATGGATGACCTAGATTAGACGTACCTGTTCGTTACGTAACCGGTCCACCGTGGACCTGTGGACACGGTCCACAGCGACGCGTCAGCGCGTCCACCGCCTCATGGTGCACCGAGCCAATCATGCCCTACCACGTGTTGCACAGTCAGCAGCCACGGGTCAACTCACAGTTAGCCGCGTGCAGTTTTTAGAAAAGCCCTCCTGTTTTATTAGAATCAACCCGCAGTCCGGTGTAATTCAAAATAATTATTTTTTAGCCCTGATTTTATTCGTTTGGGACCCTATGTTTTCCAGAAATAGTATACCCAGTCCAAATTTCATTTAAATTTAGATTTTTAATTGTTTTAATTCAAAAATAGGTTTAGATTATTTATAGAATTGCCATTACATCTTATTTCATGCATAACTTTCACATTTTAAGTCCGATTTGAGTGATTCTTTTGCTCACGTGTTCGTAGCAATGCATAGAATAGATCTGTAAGCTTTTCAACATATGTTTTCACTATTTGGTGTACTATTCTAATGGAGGTCTATCTTGTATGCATGTAATGATTGGAATGATGCTTGATTGATGATTGGATCACGATTAGAGGGTGAGCCATTTGAGGTGACTGAGGACCCCCAGCAGGATCAGCAGTACTCCCAGGACGACTTTGAGGAAGGCAAGTGTACCAAAGGCCCCTTATTACCTATGAACTACTACCACTTACATTCATGCATGTGTTTAATTTGAATTGCCTTTAAGGACTTTACCTAGATAATTCCCTGTACCACATATCCTTGATACCTGGGTTTATTGGGTAGGCATTTTGGATAGATGCTGCAGCGCTTAACATGAAGTAATTGTTAAACATGATTAAAGGCTATATGCAATGTGATTAAATGGAACTTTTTAGCAACAGATAGGGGGTTGGAGTACGGGGTTGAGTACTCTAGTGCCTCTCCATAAGGACTTAATCCTAAAGCGGCAACCTAGGAGGGACCGTACAACCTCGAGTGTCACATGGCTCTGACTTTAACCTATTATCTAGATTGTACTAGCTCGTTTGTAGCTCCAGTAAGGGGTAAGAGGGTATCTTTCCTTTTTCTATTAGGGTGTGCACCGTGCTGCGATGCCCACGCGTGCCATTCCTTTGTAGCTACGACCTGTTAGTGCAACTAGCTAAGGGTTTCATAGTGAAACTCTGCCACACTTCCTAGGAAGAGGTGTAGTGGGTCTCGCGAACCTCGACATTGGGAATCATGGCTCGGCGGGTAAAGATGTACAATTTCTGCAGAAATAATTAACCTGTTATAACAGTCGTGCTCACGGATACGAGCGGTCTAGATCCTTCGAGATTAGTGGTTACTGTGGATGATGGATGGTTGGGAATTGAGATAAAACTTGATGATACTTTAATACCACTTGGGAATTGGGACTGTTCATTAAAGTAGTAATTCAGGATACTAAAATTTGATCAACTAAAATTACGAACCGCAGTCAAACAGTTTCAAACCTTTTTGAGCCTCATAGATCCCTTTGTTATACTTGCTAAGCATGGTGAGCTTACACTTGCTTTACATCCAATGAAAATCCCAGATGGGTAACCGATAATGGATATGAAGAGTTTCTGGAGGCTGTCTAGGACTACTAGGGAGACGTTCACCAGTTGGAGTCCCTGTGGTAGTTGGGCTAGTTATTCCGCTATGATTGTAATAATATTGCCTTAAGCAAACTTTGTATTTAACTTTATGATGAGATATGCGATGTAATAAGAACTTTACTTTGATACTATTGCAATTTGTGATATATGTGTGTGTTTGGACATCCTGGGCGCACATATATGAGTACTTGGTTTTGCTTTGCAAAATTGGGTGTGACAAATTGGTATTAGAGCTATAACTGACTGTAGGACGAACAACCTAGATAGAAATGGATGTTTCTAGGATTTCATTATCTTTATTTTACTACTTTTACTTTGCTATAAAATTTTTGCTTGTATTCTATTCTTTATCTGTTGCCAAAAATTATTTTGTTCTAATACTCAACCTTTTCATTCTTGTAGATGGCCCGTACCAAGCAGACCCCGCATAAGAGGACCATCCTAATGCCCACTAGGAGGACCAGGTTCACTTTGGGCAAGCGTGTCCCGGCACATCTTGTGGAGGCTCTAAGGAACCAAGAGGAGGAACCACCTATGGAGGTGTCCATGGGGGAACCTCTAGAGGACTTTTTGGAGGATCCAATGGATGAAGAAACAGAAGAGGGACCCATGTTCGAGGGACCCATTGAGATAGAGGAGTCTGAGGAAGATCCCGAGGAAGTGCAGGAACAAGGTGGCTAGGAGGGAGCTGGTGACCCCGATGATGGAGATGGTTCTGATGATTCTGATGCTGATGGAGGTGAAGATGGTGGAGATGGTGGAGACGGTGGAGATGATGGGGGTGATGACAATGATGATGATCACAATGCACTATTGGCTTGGGAATGGACTGCGGAGATCCACTACGACTTGGAGGGTGATGGCTACTACCACCCTAGGCTTCTCGCACTTGTGCATCGCTACCACCCTAGAGGCACTGTTCAGTACAGGACGAAGCATTGAACCCACCCTGACTACACCAGCTTCTGGGAGATAGAAGTGTACATCCGAGAGGGGACTCGGGTGCGCTACATCCACCATGCCACCACTGCACGGCTTACACGTGCGGCCATCATCAGGGATGCAACTCGACAGGCGTTGATGGTCAACCGCGACCGTCACTTCGACGACATCGCCTGGGAGGACGATCGCTATCTTCCCCGCCGTCGGAGCGGATAGTCTACGTGCAACATCGCTGCACCACTTGGAGAGGCGAACCTGAGGCTGAGGCCTACCCTGTTGTGCTAGGCTGAGACCCACACTGACTTGGATTAGGCCCTAGATGAGCTCGATGTCATGGGGAGGGCCTACATGCAGCTGGCCCATGAGAACGCTACATTGAAGCAGCAGCTAGGAGGTCTAGATGTAGAAGATTCAGGTGTACCCACTCAGTTGCCCCCGAGGACTAGAGGAGAGTCTGGAGACCCCAGCACCAGCACCAACATCGACCCGTACCCATAGGAGAGTCTTAAAAATATGTAATAAGCACGTGTAGCTACGCGAGAGAGTATTTAGTTTCTTCTTTTAATGATTGGACAAGTGTTAGTTGCATGGTTGGATGTTTATCATTATGAATAATGTTTGATTTGGATCTTTGATATGATTGTGATGACTTGTGGGCATGTCCACGGTCATTTAGTTAAGGTTAAGGTTTAAGGATATTATGAATAAATAGTTGGGTTTCGTTTTATCATGCTGTCCATTCTGTATCATTCGAAGCAGTCTGTCTTTATCAGTTCATATCTCGTAATCTAGATACTCAAAGGTCATGAAATTTTTATGGAGATAAGTAGACTTCAACATATTTCTTTTGGCTCTGGAATCACCTCAATACCTATTATAAATTGTGAGATACAGCTGTTGTAAGTTGAAGTTTCTGTGCTGTCAGAGTTCTGGAACAGTACTGCTTATCGTCTGTATTTGACTAAGTAAACGTCGGAATCTGAAAAAGTGTTCTAAACAAAATTTGTAGATAATTTCATAAGATTTCCAGAAAGGTAAAATACGCAATCATATGATAAACAGAGAGTGAGATATGCTCATTTTACAGCACTGCTGTTGTCCAACTTGCTGGAAAAGTTCAGAACAAATATCTTCTTGCATACCCTACATATATCTCTTGTCTACACCTACTCTTGTTACACTAGTATCTTGTAAGAGTTATATGCTTGGACATGTGAGACTTATATGATGCATCTACAGATGGTGAACACCAGGAGGAACAACCAGGGAGGCGAGGAACCGCCGCCACCACCCCCAGTCACCATGGAGCAGCTAATGATGATGCAGACCCAGTTGCTTCAACAGATGGCCCAGAACATGCAGAACATGGGGCAAGGGAATGGAAATGCACCCCCGCATGTCAGAGATAAGAGGGGAGAGTTCCTGAAAGGACACCCACCTGTATTCAAGCACTCTACCGATCCACTCCAAGCTGATGATTGGCTACGTGCCATTGAGAGGCAACTGGAGATTGCCCAATGTGATGATAGGGAGAAGGTTTTGTATGCTTCTGGACAGTTGCAGGGAGCTGCACAGGATTGGTGGAACTCATTCCGCTTCGGCCGCACCAAAGCTAATCCCATCACTTGGGCTGAGTTCCGTAGTGCCTTTCACACTCACCATGTACCTGCAGGACTGATGAAGCTGAAGAAGAAGGAGTTCTTGGCTCTCAAGCAGGGGAGCATGACTGTTGCTGAATATCGTGACAAGTTTATACAATTGTCACGGTATGCACCTACTGAGGTAGACGAGGATGGAAAGAGGCAGGAGCTGTTTATGGAGGGCTTGAATGATGGTCTCTAGTACCAGCTGTTGTCTCATACCTTTGCTAACTTCCAGCAGCTGGTGGACAAAGCTTTAGTGATTGAGAACTAGCGCTGCCAGATGGAGGACAAAAAGAGGAAATTTCAAGGACAGCAATCCGGGAGCAACTCTCGCTTCCGTACCAACCCTCAACAAGCTCAACCTTAGCAGCGCTATCAAGGTCAGACAGGTCCCAACCGCAACCAGCAGCAGCAGCGTGCACAGCAGCAGCAGTATAAGGCACCAGCTCAGCGCCAGTAGTAGCCCAACAATGTACCGGTGAGGAATAATGCCCCCAATGCTCCACAGAGGAATGGCGCACCAAAAGCGCCAAATGCAGTTAATGACAACAAATGCTTCAATTGTGGAGAGCCAGGACATTACTCCAATAGATGTCCCAAGAAGATGGCTAACTCACAGCAGAACTACGTTCGGGGAAAGGTGAACCATGTTACTGCTGAAATAGCTCAGGAGGCACCAGATGTGGTGATCAGTACGTTTCCGGTCAACTCAAACTCAGCTACAATACTTTTTGATTCTGGTGCTTCGCATTCCTTCATAACATATACATTCATAAAGAAGCATGGTATTCCAGTAAGTGTTATGAAGAAACACATGTTAGTAAGCTCACCTGGTGGGGTAATGAAAGCAGAGTGGATATGCTTAGCTGCTAGTCTCAGCATAAGTGGGGTAGAATTTCGAGCAAATCTTGTAGTCATAAATTCCACCGGTATCGATGTCATCTTGGGTATGGATTGGCTAAGGTTGCAGAAAGCAGTTATTAATTGTGGTAATAGTTCTATGAATCTTATCACTTCAACTAGAGAAGAAGTGGTGTATGTGGCAACTCAGTCAGTTGTAGAAATCTGCCAGGTTAATCAGTTGGAAGGCACAACCATAGAAGATATAAGGATAGTAAATGAGTACCTAGATGTCTTCTCTGAGGAATTGCCAGGTATGCCACCTGACCGAGACATCGAGTTTATAATTGAACTTTTACCTGGAACTACACCCATAGCTAAGAGACCCTATAGAATGGGAGTGAATGAATTAGCAGAACTTAAGAAACAACTAAGGGAATTGTTAGACAAGGGTTATGTTCAACCTAGTTCATCACCTTGGGGTGCACCAGTATTATTTGTAGAAAAGAAGGATGGTACACAAAGGATGTGTATAGACTACAGGTCACTTAATGAGGTCACAATTAAGAACAAGTACCCATTACCTAGAATTGATGACCTATTTGACCAATTGAAAGGGGCTTGTGTGTTTTCCAAGATTGACCTTCGATCTAGATACCATCAGTTGAGGATAAGGCGTACTGACATCCCCAAGACCGCCTTTGTGACCCGTTATGGACTGTATGAGTTCACAGTCATGTCTTTTGGTCTGACAAATGCACCTGCTTACTTCATGTATCTGATGAACAAAGTGTTCATGGAGTACCTTGACAAGTTTGTCGTCGTGTTCATTGATGACATACTAGTGTATTCTAAGAATGAAGAAGAACATGAAGGACATTTGAGATTGGTGTTGCAGAAACTTAGAGAACATCAACTTTATGCCAAGTTCAGCAAATGTGAGTTCTGGCTAAAAGAAGTATCTTTCCTTGATCACATAATCTCTAATGGAGGAGTAGCAGTAGATCCCAAGAAGGTTAGAGATGTGTTGAGTTGGAAACCACCTAAAGATGTTAGTGAGATTCGAAGTTTTCTGGGTATGGTTGGGTATTATAGGAGATTCATCGAAGGATTCTCTAAGTTAGCCAAGCCCATGACTACGTTGTTAGAGAAGAATGCCAAATTTATATGGACTAAGCAATGTCAAGATAGTTTTGAAGAGTTGAAGAAGAGATTGACTTCTGCCCTAGTGCTTATCTTACCTGATCTCACCAAAAGCTTCTCTATCTACTGTGATGCCTCATGGCAAGGTCTAGGTGGTGTTCTTATGCAAGAAGGCAGAGTTGATGCCTACGCATCTAGACAGCTGAGAAAACATGAGTTAAATTATCCGACTCATGATCTAGAATTGGCAGCTGTGGTGCATGCTCTTAAGATTTGGAGGCACTACTTGATTGGTCATAAGTGTGAGATTTATACGAACCACAAGAGTTTGAAGTACATATTCATGCAGTCAGATATGAATCTGAGGCAGCATAGATGGCTCGAGTTAATCAAGGATTATGATTTGGATATCCACTATCACCCGGGAAAGGCTAATGTAGTAGCAGATGCCTTGAGTAGAAGGAGTTATGTGAACATGGCCTATATAACTCAACTACCTGAAGAGTTGTGTGAGGAGTTCAAATACTTGAATTTGGGTATTGTGGCCAATGCCATGGAGTTAGAGGTAGAATCCACTCTGGAACAAGAGATTCGTAAGGGACAGCTGAGTGCTGAGAGGATCAAGGATATTGCAGAGCGTATAGTGATTGGTAAAGCCCTAGGATTCCATATGGATGATCAAGGGACAGTATGGTTTGGTAAAAGGATTTGTGTGCCAGAAGTAAAATCTATTAGGGAATCTATCTTGAGGGAAGCTCATGACTCAGCCTATTCCATACACCTAGGAAGTACTAAAATGTATCTTGATCTTAAAGAGAGATACTGGTGGTATGGACTAAAAAGAGATGTAACTGAACATGTGGCTATATGTGATACATGCCAGAGAGTGAAAGCAGAACATCAGAGGCCAGCAGGTTTACTACAGCCTATGAAGATACCTGAGTGGAAATGGGAAGAAGTTGGAATGGACTTTATAGTTGGATTACCCCGTACACAGAGAGGATTTGACTCTATCTGAGTGATTGTTGACCGTCTGACAAAAGTGGCCCATTTCATTCCGGTCAAGGTAACTTATTCGAGTGCAAAGTTAGCAAAGTTATATATGGTAAGGATTGTATGTTTACATGGAGTACCAAAGAAGATTGTTTCGGATAGGGGTACACAGTTCACATCACATTTTTGGCAGAAATTGCATAAGTCAATGGATACGAAGTTGAACTTTAGCTCAGATGGACAGACTGAGAGAACAAATCAGATCTTAGAGGATATGCTAAGAGCTTGTGCTCTGCAGTATGGGACAAGTTGGGATAAGAGTTTACCTTATGCCGAATTCTCCTATAATAATAGCTACCAAAAGAGTCTTAAGATGGCACCGTTTGAGGCATTGTATGGCAGGAAGTATAGAACCCCATTGTTTTGGAATCAAACGGGGGAAAGTCAAGTTTTTGGACTAGATGTTCTGCAAGCAGAAAAACAAGTACAAACAATAAGGCAAAACCTAAAGGTTGCACAGTCCCGACAGAAAAGCTATGCGGACACGAGAAGAAGAGATTTGGCATTTGAAATCGGTGACTTTGTCTATCTCAAAGTTTCACCTATGAAAGGAGTAAAGAGATTTCATACCAAGGGAAAGTTGTCACCCAGGTATGTGGTACCATTCAAGATCATCAACAGGAGAGGAGAAGTTGCTTACCAGCTAGAGTTACCGGAGCAGCTCTTAGGTGTTCATAATGTTTTCCATGTGTCACAACTTAAGAAATGTTTGAGAGTACCTAAGAAACAACTACCTTTGAAAGAACTGGATACCCGAGGGGATCTATCATACAAAGAATATCCAGTAAGAATCCTAGAAACAGCAGAGAGAATCACAAGGAGCAAAATAATAAGAATGTGCAAGGTTCAGTGGAACAGACACTCAGTGGATGAGGCAACTTGGGAAAGAGAGGAAGATCTGAGAACTGATTATCCCAATCTCTTTGAACCATCCGAATCTCGAGGACGAGATTCATCTTAAGGGGAGTAGGTTTGTAACACCCAAAATTCTACTATAAATTAGCAATTAAATTCTTGCCCTTTTTATACATTTTTTAGGTATTTCTAACTAAGGCCAAATAATAAATATTGTATAAATAAAATAAACTATAAGTTTAGAAACTTGTTTGTTGTATTCATGCTGAATCATATGGTTTTTGATTGAGTGTAGGGCTAGATGATTTGAAATTGAATTCAAAACTTATTAGAATTTGGCTTAAAAATGGAATTGGAGAAAATAGAATTGGAAAAAGATTTGATTTTGGAAAGAATTCACCTACTTCCATTCTGGCCCAACTCCAGAACCGGCCTAGCCTTCTTCCTCCCCCTTCCCAGCTTGATTTGCCCGGCGTTGGCCCGTTGCTGGCAGCCCAGCCGAACTTCCCCCTCCCTTCTCTTTTTTCCCCGCTTCAGCCTGTCCCGTGCGCGGCCCTTCTTTTTTTCCTGCACCGGCCTACTCCGCAGCACAGCCCATCAGCCGCGGCCCGCCTCAGCTATGCCTGCACATGCTCGGCAGCGTGCTATTGAGGCCTGCTTGGCCCACGCCTGCACGCGCTGTCTCTCTCCCTCACTGCGCTCCTGGCCCCACGCCGTCAGACGTCGCAAGCGCCTGCACGCCCTTTCTCCCTCGCTGCAAGCCGAGACCCGCCCATTAGCGCCGTGTCCCGTTCCCTTCCTTTCTTCCCCGATGCCCCTTTCCTTTTCTCACCGCCGTTGATGGCGCTGCTTCCACGGCAAGCCGCCGCCGCCATCTCGCATGCAAGGAAAGCGACCAAATCCACCTACGCCCCGCTCCCCTTCCTTCCACGCCACAGCCCGCCCGCCTATAAAAGCCGAGCCCTCCCCTCTGCCCTTCTCCATCCCCTGCTTGTAGCTGTGAGCCACCGCCACCGGCTAACTCCTCCTCCCAAGCGCTATTCTCATCTCCGATGACTCCCAGAGCTTCGCTGTTGTCCCCCGCGACCGTAGGTGTCTTCCTTTCTCGGTTTTTGTCACGGTTTGCTCGGAGTTCACCTCACCCGCACCTCCCTCTCTCTCCAGTCATCGCCGCTGCCGTCAACCACCCCTACCGAGCCTCCCCGGACGCCGCAACCACATCCGGACGCTTCACGGTGAGATCCTCCACCTACCCGTGCTCTCCTTTCATTGAATAATGCTCTGTAACGCTGTAGCAGCGAGTTGCCGACCTGCCGGCCATGGCACCACCGTCGTGTCTGTCTTCCCCAGCGACCCGCTGCCCCCATCACGCCAGCATCGTCGGATGTAGCACGGATGACCTAGATTAGACGTACCTATTCGTTACGTAACCGGTCCACCGTGGACTCGTGGACACGGTCCACAGCGACGCGTCAGCGCGTCCACCGCCTCGTGGTGCACCGAGCCAATCATGCCCTGCCACATGTCGCACAGTCAGCAGCCATGGGTCAACTCATGGTCAGCCGCGTGCAGTTTTCAGAAAAGCCCTCCTATTTTATTAGAATCAACCCGCAGTCCGGTGTAATTCAAAATAATTATTTTTTAGCCCTGATTTTATTCGTTTGGGACCCTGTGTTTTCCAGAAATAGTATGCCCAGTCCAAATTTCATTTAAATTCAGTTTTTTAATTGTTTTAATTCAAAAATAGGTTTAGATTATTTACAGAATTGCCATTACATCTTATTTCATGCATAACTTTCACGTTTTAAGTCCGATTTGAGTGATTCTTTCGCTCATGTGTTCGTAGCAATGCGTAGAATAGATCTGTAAGCTTTTCAACATATGTTTTCACTGTTTGGTGTACTGTTCTAATGGAGGTCTATCTTGTATGCATGTAATGATTGGAATGATGCTTGATTGATGATTGGATCACGATTAGAGGGTGAGCCATTTGAGGTGACTGAGGACCCCCAGCAGGATCAGCAGTACTCCTAGGATGACTTTGAGGAAGGCAAGTGTACCAAAGGCCCCTTGTTACCTATGAACTACTACCACTTACATTCATGCATGTGTTTAATTTGAATTGCCTTTAAGGACTTTACCTAGATAATTCCCTGTACCACATATCCTTGATACCTGGGTTTATTGGGTAGGCATTTTGGATAGATGCTGCAGCGCTTAACATGAAGTAATTATTAAACATGATTAAAGGCTATATGCAATGTGATTAAATGGAACTTTTTAGCAACAGATAGGGGGTTGGAGTACAGGGTTGAGTACTCTAGTGCCTCTCCATAAGGACTTAATCCTAAAGCGGCAACCCAGGAGGGACCGTACAACCCCGAGTGTCACATGGCTCTGACTTTAACCTATTATCTAGATTGTACTAGCTCGTCTATAGCTCCAGTAAGGGGTAAGAGGGTATCTTTCCTTTTTCTGTTAGGGTATGCACCGTGCTGTGATGCCCACGCGTGCCATTCCGTTGTAGCTACGACCTGTTAGTGCAACTAGCTAAGGGTTTCATAGTGAAACTCTGCCACACTTCCCAGGAAGAGGTGTAGTGGGTCTCGCGAACCCCGGCATTGGGAATCATGGCTCGGTGGGTAAAGATGTACAATTTCTGCAGAAATAATTAACCTATTATAACAGCCATGCTCACGGATACGAGCGGTCTAGATCCTTCAAGATTAGTGGTTACTGTGGATGATGGATGGTTGGGAATTGAGATAAAACTTGATGATACTTTAATACCACTTAGGAATTAGGACTGTTCATTAAAGTAGTAATTCAGGATACTAAAATTTGATCAACTAAAATTACGAACCGCAATCAAACAGTGTCAAGCCTTTTTGTGCCTCATAGATCCCTTTGTTATACTTGCTAAGCATGGTGAGCTTACACTTGCTTTACATCCAATGAAAATCCCGGATGGGTAACAGATAATGGATATGAAGAGTTTCCGGAGGATGTCCAGGACTACTCGGGAGACGTTCACCAGTTGGAGTCCCTATGGCAGTTGGGCTAGTTATTCCGCTATGATTGTAATAATATTGCCTTAAGCAAACTTTGTATTTAACTTTATGATGAGATATGCGATATAATAAGTACTTTACTTTGATACTATTGCAATTTGTGATATATGTGTGTGTTTGGACATCCTGGGCGCACATATATGAGTACTTGGTTTTGCTTTGCAAAATTGGGTGCGACAAAGTCTGATTTGAGCTGAATGCTCTAAGGTTCTATTCTCTCTTCCAGAACACACAAGCACTTCTTCAACTATGATACATGGAAGACTGGGAAGATTGAATCCATCGCTTCTGGTAACTGTAACTTATAAGCCATGGGACCCTTCTTCTCTATGATCTTGTACGGTCCTACAAACCTAGGAGCAAGTTTTCTCTTAACTCCAAACTATTGTACTTTCTTCATTGGAGTAACCTTCAGATAAACGTAGTCACCTACCTTAAACTCAAGTGGTCTCCTTCTCTTATCGGCATAACTCTTCTAGCGTGACTGTGCCGCTTTCATGTTTTGTTGGATAATATGGACCTTTTTCTCAGCCTCGTCAACAAAATTGATTCCGTAAAACCTTCTCTCTCCAGGCTCAACCCAATTCAATGGTGTCCTACATTTCCTACCATACAATGCTTCAAATGGAGCCATCTTAATACTCTCTTGGTAACTGTTGTTGTAAGCGAACTATGCCAAAGGTAACCATGATTCCCATGAACCCTTAGACGATAACACACAGGCTCTAAGCATATCTTCCAGAACAGCATTAACTCACTCTGTCTACCCATCTGTCTGTGGGTGGTAAGCTATACTCCGAATCAAGCTAGTACCCAAACCTTTATGAAGATGCTCCCAAAAATGAGCGGTAAACTATGACCCACGGTCAGACACGATAGTCTTTGGTATACCATGTAATCGGATAATCTTCACAATGTACTTCTTAGCATACTAAGGTGGTCGAAAAGTGTTCTTGACTGGTAAAAAGTGAGCTGATTTGGTAAGGTGATCTACATTTACCCAAATCAAATCATTCCCCTTTGGTGTGGTGGGAAGACCGGTGATAAAATCTATACTTATATCATCCCATTTCCAATCTGGTACTAACAAAGGTTGCAACATTCCTACGGGTCTCATGTGAAGAGCTTTCACTCTACAACACATGTCGCAACGAGCAACATACGCTGCAATCTCCTTCTTCATCTTCGTCCACCAATAACGAGGTCTCAATTCTTGGTACATTTTGTTACTTCCAGGATGGATAGACAACTTAGAGTGATGAGCTTCATCCATCAATTTGTTCTTGAGCTCTCAATCTTTAGGTACAACCAGACGGTCCTTAAACCATAACACTCCTTGTTCATCCACTCTAAAGTGCTTGGACGGTTCTTTCTTCATTTTCTCCTTGATATGGAATATTCCCTTATCTATTTTCTAACCCTCAATGATCTTGCTTTCCAAGGTACAACTAATCTGGATATTATGCAACACAGCAGGATGCAACAAATTGAACCCATCTTCAAACAATGGTTGCACAACAAGAGAATGTGACTTCCTACTTAAGGCATCTGCTACCACATTTGCCTTTCCTAGATGATAGTGCACATTTAGGTTATAATCCTTTATCAGCTCTAACCATCTTCTTTGTCGCATATTCAACTCAGACTGAGTAAATATGTACTTGAGACTCTTATGATATGTAAAGATATTGCACACATTCCCAAGCAAGTAGTGTCTCTAAATCTTTAGAGCATGCACAACGGCCGCAAGCTCTAAATCATGCGTAGGATAGTTAACCTCATGCTTCCTCAACTAACGTGAGGCATAAGCAATGACCCTTCCATCTTGCATCAGAACACATCCTAAACCATTCTTTGATGCATCGCAAAACACATTAAACGACTTCTCTATATCCGGTTGCGCCAGAACAGGAGCAGTGGTTAGCAAATTCCACAAGGTGCAGAAAGCTGCCTCACACTCCTCTGTCCAAACGAACTTATGATCCTTCTGTAGCAAACTTGTCATTGACTTGGCAATCTTCGAGAAGTCCGATATAAAACGATGATAGTAGCCGGCTAATCCAAGAAAACTCCGAACCTCATGAACGGTGCTGGGTGCCTTCCAGTCCATAACCTCTTGTACCTTACTAGGATCCACTGAGATTCCATTCTCAGATAACACATGATCGAGAAAAGGAACTGTCTTTAGCCAGAACTCACATTTACTAAACTTAGCATACAGCTGGTGATCTCTGAGTCTAGTCAAGACAATTCTTAGATGCTCTTCATGATCTTGCTCATTCTCTGAGTATACTAGAATGTCATCAATGAACACAATCACAAACTTATCCAACTCCGGCATAAAGACCGAATTCATCAGATACATAAAGTATGCAGGAGCATTTGTCAGACCAAAGGACATGACAAGATACTCATACAAACCATATCTGGTGGAGAACGCGGTTTTGGGTATATCTTGTGGTCTAATCTTGATCTGATGGTACCCTGATCTCAAATCTATCTTGGAGAACACCTTGGCTTTTGACAATTGATCAAACAAGATATCAATCTGAGGTAGAGGATACTTGTTTTTAATTGTCACCGCATTCAGTGGCCGGTAGTCCACGCACATCCGTAAGGAGTTATCCTTCTTCTTCTTCAGGAACAATGCGGGACATCCCCATTCCGATGAACTTGAACGAATTAAACCCTTAGTCAATAGATCTTGGAGTTGTTTCTTCAACTCTGCTAATTCATTTGGAGGCATCCGATAAGGCCTTCTTGAGATCGGTGGTGTTCCAGGGATTAATTCAATGGCAAACTCAACATCTCTATCCAGTGGAAGACTGGGTAACTCCTCTGGAAACACGTTCAAAAACTCGCACACTATTGGAATCCTGGCTAGAAGAGTAGTTTGGACTACACAAGTTGTACTGGTCAGATCTATTCTCCGAGGTAAGGTTACTTGAAATGTACCTTCTCCAACAGGTTCCTTGAGAGAAATGCTTCTTCCTCCAACATCAATTAATACTCCCATCTTATTCATCCAGTTCATTCCTATAATCACATCTAGAACTAGCCCTAGCATAACTATCAAGTTAAGCTGATACTGCCTGTTTGCTATAATCAGGGTTATCCCCTGGATTATCTGATTAGTTAACAGATCAGCCCTAGCTGAACTGATCCGATAAGCACATTCCAATTCAACTATCTTTTACTCATACTTTCTGGCAAATGCTTGACTTATGAATGAATGCGATGATCTAGAATCAAACAAAATGACTGCAGGATGATTGTTGATAGAAAACATACCGGCTGTCACGGTCTGGGATGTCATCAATGGTGGTGTGGTGCACATGGTACTGATTCTGCTGCCTCTTGGGATATGGGCAAAACTTCGCAAAGTGCCCAGGTTGATTGCAGTTGAAACACGGTCCTCTTACTTGAGTAGCAGCTCTAGATGAACTACCTTGTCCGGTCTTGGCTTGTGGCACCGCCATCTTGAATGGCTTCTGGTTCTTCTGTGGTTGCTGGGCATTCTGATTCCTCCGCTGGGGTGGCCTGAACCTTGCACCAAGGGTAGGCGGATGATACGTAGAATGATTTGCCATCGGGGCCCTTGGCTGGGACAGACCTGACTTAAAAGCCCTCTTGCGAGTCTTGGATGTAGCATATACATTGTTGTTCTTTTCTTGCTTTAAGCAGTCACTAACAAAGTCATTGAAACCAGTTCTTGTGTTGGTACCCATGTGCTTCATCATCTTGGGATTCAGACCTCTCTTGAAACTAGCGACCTTTTTGGCATCGGTATTCACCATGTTAGAGGCATAGCGACTTAGATTATTGAATGCATGTAGATACTAGGTCACCATCTTGGTGCCTTGGTTCAGTGCTAGAAATTCTCCAAACTTGATTTCGGTCAAACCAGGTGGAATGTAAACTCCACGAAAAGCCTCCGTGAATTCCCTCCAAGTAATGTGGGCATTGGGGGGAAAGTGGTGCGGTGGTGCTTCCACCACATTCCTATAGGGCCTTGTAGTTGATGAGCTGCATACTTAGTTTTCAACACTTCTGTCATCCTTAGAACATGAAACTTATCTTCCATGGTGTTTATCCACTCTTCCGCATCCAATGGCTCTGCCGCTTCTTTGAAAATTGGTGGTCTGGTGTCCATAAAGTCCTTAAAACTGCTATGCTGATTCGCTTCATGCCCACCTGGGTTTAACCCACGGCGGGTGTTGTTAGCAATATGGCACAAATGCAGCTTTCATGTTCTGCTACATGCCCTCCATGTTGCGTTGACTTCCAAGGAACTGTGCGAAGAACTGTTCCGCGGTGTACGGTGGAGGAGGAGGTGGTGGTGGTGGTGGATCATGGTTCTCATTCCCAGCGGCACTGCCACCTGCCTCAATCACATCATACATGGTACGATGAGTGTTCAGCATCTGCATATTTCAGCAACAGTAATTATTAGGCGATGTTGTAGAAATTGCAGGTGAATGAAAAATTATGCCATACTGAATTCACTGGAGAGAATAAATTCATACAATAAAATAGGGGCACAATAAGTCATTCCAATTAACACAACATTACTAATTTGATTACTTAAGTGCACACATCGCGTCCATTACAACAAAATTACCAGCATACATACACTGGCTTTTGACGTTCAGATATCGCCACAAACACATCCAAGTTTTCCAACATTACATCAAGGTCTTAGTCTTTCTACTCATGATTACATGCCAGACATGTCAACCATGCAAAAGGTCGTCGCAAATGAAACCCTAGTAGCTAGCGCAACAACTACTAGCTTACTCATCGTGGTCGCTGTCTAAGTCGGAGATGTCAACATCGTCACTATCTACATCATCGTCGTCATCATCAGCTGGTGCCTCAAGCTCTTTGGGATCCTCGTCCTCATCTAGATCCATCTCTGTGGCTCCAGGCGGAACATAAGGATGGAGCTGGTTATTCAGCTGATGAACCTCCTCATGTAGGTTGTCGTTGTACTCTTCTGCATTGGCCAGCTGCTGCTCTAGCTCAACCTATCGAGCTCTCAGAACATCTTCTGTGGACTAGGCTTCATTCCTCTGGTGGAGCACATGGATCAACATGCGCTCAGCATTCCTATTAGTGGTGGTTAGACGCTCAACCTACTCTCTCAGTGCACGTACATCTCCCTCATAGGCTCTCATCCTCTGGGTCGCCTGATCCCTCTGACGAGTCAACTGAGCCATCTCTGCACTGAGCCTCTCAATCTCTGCATCGTGATCCCTCTGAAGCTGACGTCGGTCATCGCGGGCATGACCAAGAGCACCAGACACATGTCTCAAACTACCTTCTACTCCATCGAAAGCCTTCATCACTACGAACATGGCGCTCATAGCAGGATTATCACTGCTCTGTCCTTCTGCTGCACCAATCTCTAGAGACCTTCCTCTTGCTTGTTGCCATGAGTCAGTGGAGGGGTTGCCCCTCAGAAAGACTCCAACTAAAGCGGCTGCCAACTCCTGAGGAAAACAATCCATGATATCCCTCAGTATCCCAAAGGTTGCCCTATCAGCTACTTCTTCAGCGGTCCTGCTAGTTGACTCATAACACCAACTAGTCCACTCAGAACCGTCACCTTGGGGACGAACAACGGCCTCCACAATAACCAAGAGACCTTCCCCCAACTGCTCATTTGTCCAGAAGTAGCGGGGCTCCATTCCATCAGGATAGCCTACATAGCTGAGCACTCTCCACAAGAGTGTAGGCGTCCCAAACTCTCCAAGTAACGTGTGGCGCTGACGGGTACGTGGAGCAAGCTGATGGCGGGGAGCTCTGCCTCCGGTGGACTTGCGAGCGGTCTGCTTTGTGCGTGCCATCTGTAGCAAATTTTGTTTTATTACTCATGTGAGAACAAGGTTAAGTTGTCATTTTTATCAAAATGAGATAATCAACTTATAAGGGGAGGAACAATGCCATGAATGATATGTAACAACATGATGCATGCACGTTCCATATGTTCTCACAAACTTAGGAAAAATAACAATTGCTAGCGGCATAGACGGTGGCATACAACGGTCTCTCATAACGTAGCTAATACGTACTACACGATAGCGCTGTTATGTACCTGCAAAAGATCCACTTCAGCCCAAACCCTGACAGTATGAAAAATATGCACGAAAGTAGTAAGGTAATCTACTCGCTCTACACGCATCCCTAGATACGCGTACAACGGTAGCAACTACCCGAACCATCGTCCTATCGATGGCATCGTCACCATAGGACGGAATTCCCCACACATTGGATACCTTCATACAAACACGCGTATGGCATGAAAATAATCCAGCATCATATAAGCACTTCCCTAGATCGGCAGTGTATCCGATCATGCTCTCACAACTCTCACTTACCGAGGCGTACAGGTAATGGATCCATACATTACTACTCAAGTGAATGGCACTCATACAATAGCACGCCGTATGAGCAACGAAATAGAAATATGATGCAAAGACCCCCAAGTCAGTACTTAAATAAGCCACCTAGAGTCTTTAACTGGGCATACATGATATGACCACTGGCACACTCTTAAGTTTTAAATTAGAGGTTGAAACACCTATATACTATAGTTTGCAATTAGTTTTGTAACACAAAACCCTTTTGTTTTAAATACACGCATGAACAGTAACCTGCTAAACCTTGCTCTGATGCTAGCTGTAATAGAACCGACCAATTATATGAGATTAAGTAAGAAAATCTTCCGCCAAAGCAGATAATTTAGCAAACTTAAGCCCGTATAACCCGGTAGTCCATGAAACCACGAAGGATTTCAAACCAATCTACATACAAACCAAGATCGTACAAGTTTAGCAATTACCGTCACATGTTACATAAAGTTCGCAATGACAGTGGGATACATCAGAGTTTAGAACATAAAGTTATTACAAACCAAGTTAAATCTGAAATAGTGGAAGTAAATAGTTTTAAAGCCACACACACCCTTTTGGTTCATATACAGTGCCAGTAGGTAGTCATCTCCAACAAAAGCATCAGATGAGAGATACGAAGTGACCATTGCCCTTGGTCCTAGTTGTCACCCATCGCCGGGTACAGACAGTTAATGCAATAGCCGTAGTATATTTGACCATCTGCAACAACAATGGGAACAACGCCCTGAGTACGAGAAAGTACTCAACTAGACTTACCCGTCTTAAACCAAAATAAAGCGACACCAATGATTATGCAAGACTTTCTTTAGTGGGCTAGCTGACTTGTTTGCGAAAAGCATAAGCTATCATGAGGAAATCATTTTAAGTACTTTGCATCATCTTCATTATGACCTATCCATCTAGGTAAGCACCTGTACTATAGCAATCACTTGATTAACCAATAACATCCAGTTACCAACTTAGATTTAGCATATCTCATACCATCCAGATAACCATTAGTGTTCCATAATAATTACTACAATGCCGTAGCTCGAGTCAAATGCTCACTATCCAGGAGCGATGGCGATTCGAATCGATTCCTAACCAGCTGGTGATTTATTCCTCACACAAACCACACTCACCGATCAAGTGAGCTACAGATCACCAATGACACTTTCCAAGTAGCCGCGGGATAACAGTCCGGGACCGCACTACCAACGGACCACCCGACTGCCAGGACGCACCTTGGGCTCACTCTTCGCGTCCCCGTCATACCCCCTTCAGCACCAGTCTGCCAATCTGAGTTTATCCCGGCTCGAATAGTGTCACTAGCTTCACGGTCGAAAGATACTTTATTCGGCCAGCTAAATATGAGGCATGCGTTCAACATGACAAGAGGGACGAGCAACGATCAGTCCTTAATCGACACAGACGGAAAACTAACAGCACCCTAGAACCCTGTCTGGTTGCCTCCAACTTTTTCCATCCGGTCTCTAATTATCCATCACACATGGTTAATTATAGGATATCATTCTTTCCATAGCTAAATTCTTCCAGTAACCACCTATAAATATAGGTGACCGGATATCACCGATCGCTACCGGTCTAAGCAAGGCTAAGCAGTTATTCGATCCTAACCTAACAGGGTAAAAGGTAATAAGTTAGGCAAGGATAGTAATAAATGCATCAACGGTTTCAATCAACTCCTACAACTTAATGCAACAATATATAAACTCATATATATAGAAAGAATTGCTTTTATAAAGTAGAAGACTTAGAATGTTCCGGGGCTTGCCTCGTTCGAACGAACTAGGTTGATGATCCACACACTCGGGCAAGTCCTCTCCCGGCTCCTCTTCCTCTGGCACCTCCTGTGCCTGAACTTCTTGTGGATCTGTCCCGGTCTACTCTTCCTGAACTACTACTAGCAACTCCTCCTGTGATCCTGTATGATGTAGATGTATGAGTGCTAATGCATAGGTGCATCGAAGAGATGACATGTAATGATCATGATGCATGAAATGTAGATGAACATGTTTAACTTTATTGGACATAGTAGAAGTAAAGCTCTTCTACAAGGTAGCCAACATCATTCAAGAACATGTACTACTATACTACTACTACAACCACTGTACTAACATGCCAAGTCACCACAACAATCTAAGATGCTTCAAAGATACACCAAAGCAAACATTATTAACTAATCATGCATTAAAGAAGATTAGTTTATTTCATTTTAAACTAGGGCTACAACATCAACATATATTTGTGGTGCTCATAAAAATCTGAGAAAATTACAGTAGCATAGTACTACTCTAAGTAGACTACCATAAAATTTTCATGGCATTTGGATAAGTAAAATAGCCTACACAAAAATGACAAGCTATGGTTGATAATTAAGCATGAAATTACTTTGTACTATAAAAAGTGTCAAACAATAGATTTGGTATTTTCCCATGTTCTACACAGTAAACAATCACTGCACAAAAATTATCATACACATGTTTTATACAATTTTTGCTCTCTATATAAAATAACAAAAATCATCAATTAATGGCACTTGAACTACACATCAATATTTCTCTACAGAACATGCATGACATATATTTTTCCTACAAAGTACATCTCAAGCATAGATCAACCAACTTGGAATCATATTTTTCTGATGTACATTCTATTTATTAGACATTTTCTAAGAAATCAGCATTTATTCAATTTAAATAAAGCTACACAGAAAAGTATCACAAATTTGAAATAAAATATTTTTAACAGATAGATCTAGTCACAAGAAACCTAGAAAAACTTATCTCAACAAATTTGGAGCTATTTTGAGCAAGTTATAAATTTCCAAAGCATTTAAACAGAAATCTGAAAATCATTTCTTTAATTCTTTCTAAAATTTCCGGTTCAAAACTGCTAGATCCACCCAGATCTCTACCCAGGCTTGCACCCCAGCGGCTGACAGTGGGCCCCCTGGCCCCACCGGTCAGTCACTAAGGCAGGGGAGGCGCTCGGCCACGGTGGTTCTCGACGCCGGTGAACTTGCCGGCGGTGAGGTCACCACCGGAGGCTTCCTCGTGACAAGGCGGACCTAACGGTACCCCTACCGTAGCCAGTGGAGCTCGGGAGCAAGCTCACCGGCGTCCATGGCGGCACGGTGGCGCGGCCCAACATCGACCGGCCAGCTCCGGCCGAGAGGTGGCGCGGGGAGTGGCTTTTGGTCTGTTTGGTTCCCTGCATCTGCCTGAACCAGGCTGGCGAGATGCAGGGTGCCCTCGTTTGGTTGCCTGCTCCTGGCGTCAGGCCAGGCTCTGGGCATGCAAAAAGCACCCCGCGGCCAGGCTCTGGGGAAACGCCCGAATCGGCCGTTTCTGCTGGGCCAGGCTCGCTCGGTGCAGCTGTTTACTCGACTAATGATGTATTAGTGTATGATTAGTAAATATCAAGTGATGTTAATTTGTTTTAAAGATGTTTAAGACATAATTAGATAAAATAAGAACTTTAAGAGTGTATTTGTACAAAATAAAAATCATAATCATAACCTTATAATATTTTTATCCCATGCAGTATATCTTCGTACAAGCAACTAAACAGCATCTCTTCTCAGCCAGGCTAAGTAGATACACTCAACCAAACATGACAGCGTTGCATGTGCTCAGCCTGTCCCATGTGAGCCTGGCTCTCAGATACGAGCTAGGCTCTACTGCTACGCGAACCAAATAGGCCCTTAGGAGCTACACAGCGTTCGTGAGGTGCTCGTGCGCGAGAAAAGAGGGAGCGAGGTGGAGCGGAGAGGGGCTGTCCGCGCGGAGCCAAGCTCCGGCGAGGAGGAGCTCACTCTGGCGAGGGATTCTCGGCTGGTGAAGGCTTACCACGGCAAACCAATGCGAGCACGGGGTGCGCGAGGTGGAGGCGGAGCTCAGGGCGAGACGGAGCTAGCCCGACGAACTGGAGCGGCCGGAACGACCAACTCCGACGAGGAAGCTGGTGCGGGCGGTGGCGGACGCGTGCGCTGCTGCTGCTGCTCGAGCGAGAGAGGCAGGGGGGATGGAGTACGGCGCCAGGGTGCGGTTGGCCGAGCCTTGAAGGCAGCGCGGGGACGGTCGGGACGTGGGCAGGCCGGTGGTGCCGCGCGGCGAGCTCGCCGGCGCGTGGCCGCCACGCGGCGTGCGCGTCCTGGCGCGGTCGGAGCGCTGGCGCGGTGAACGGGAGGCGTGGTGCGGAGGCAGGCTGGGCCGGCCTGTGCGGCTGGGCTGAATAGGAGGCGGCGGCCCATTCAAGGTGAAAAATGATTTTTTTTTTCAATTTCTTTTCTCTCAAAAATTCATTCAAACGAATTTTTGAACTTTTTCAAAGCAGTTTCAAAAGTTGGACCCAAAATAGAAGTTGCTCAGAAAAATGTACTCTACAACTTTGCTTTAATGACCAAAGTCAAATTCTTGCTAGATTTTGAATTATAAAATTAAAGTCAATTAAATTTCAAAACCCTATTTTGGAAGATTATTTTTAAAAGAAAATTTTGGCAAAAATTTAAATATAAACTTTGCTCCAAATTGTATCCTAAATATTTATAAGCTATCTTAGTAATCAAACCAAGAAATCATATCACTCAAACATGAGCAGGGCATTTCAAATAGTTTAAACATGATGAATTTCAATTTAATTTTAGCACCACATGAAATGACACTTCCTTTCTTTAGAATGGAATGCATAGATGCTGCTTATGCATAATGAAATGATGATTATGCTCATGAGATGGAATGTTAATGCATGCTTAACACCGAGGTGTTACAGGATTAACCCACGATCGAAACGTTCGAATGAATTACGATCCTTCGACCGGCTCGCTACAATCCCTAACTAAATAACTAACTACAAACTAAATAATAAATACCTAATCAATCACAAACTAAATATCCTAAAACAATAATAATCACAAACTAAATAATAAATACCTAAAATCTAAAAATTACCTACGTAAATCACAAACTAATTATCCTAATACAATAATAATCAAAATAACTTTAAATCAAGAGAGAGGTATCTTAGGAGCGGGCGGCCTTGACGCGCCGGCGTTCGTGGCGCGGCCGGCGAGGGTACTGCAAGGCGCGGCCGGCCGTGGCTGGCGGGAGTGGCCGGCGAGGGCACGGGCGGGCGCGGCGTGGGCGGGCACGGCCGCGTGCGGGCGCTGGAGGCGTGCGCTAGGCGGCGGCGGGGGGGGGGGGGGCGCGGCGGCTGGTTGGCGGCATGCGCGGGCGGGCAGGGGTGCGTGCGGGCGGGGGGGCGCGCGTGCTATATTTATTTGGCCCTGCCGCGCCATGTATCAGGGCGCGGCAGTGCCGCGCCAAGATCGGTGGCGCGGCAGAGCCTTGCCCCATCAGCGGTCAGTGGACCGGGTCGCCGCCACGTCAGCCCTCTGCCGCGCCACCATGCATGGCGCTGTACAGGCTTTTGGCCGTGCCACAAAAATAGGCGCGGCCAAAAGTGTTAGTTTTAAAAAAATCCAACAGTGTTAGATTTTAAATTATATTCAAAAAACGGTTAAAATTAAAAAAAAATCCTCTGTCAATCTGACAACTGGGTCAGTAGTCAACAAAAGTCATGTGCTATCTTTATATTTATAAATCATATAAAATTTCATTCTCCCCTATCATATAGATATGGTTTCAACAAATGAAACCATAGATATGTATTCATATCTCTTTCTATTTTCAACTTATGCATGCATCAATATCTCACAAATTGTAGGAATGATCTTTCTCTTATATCATTTGATCTTTATTGAACCATACAAATATTTTTCATGGGATTAAACAACTTTGTCACTCGATTCACCAAAACCTACTTAGTAAGACCTAAATGCACTTTTAAGAGATAAGGTAGGACTCAACCTAACTTGTCGTTTATACTACAAGAAAAAGCTCCAGCTAGATATGCCTCTAGATATGCAAGACCTTGTTGTAATATGACTGGGAAACAGTTCCTAGTAGGTCCTAAAGTATAAGTGAATTGTCCATTTTTCTGTCATACCCACAAATACATGGACGCACCGCCATGCATCCACATATCAATGTACCATCGAGCTATCAATTTAGCACATAACCCCACCGTCATCACTATGCATACACAACCCTATAATCATTGCTGATGATAAAAAAAAGGCGACGTATCAGGTGTAAACCAACCAACCTGTGTAAACTTAAAAACTACCAATTAGGACCATAAGGTGTTGATCCAATGGATGGGATGAGAGGTGGGATTCTTTTGCGCTTAAGCCCCCCACCCGCCATCCTTTTTTTTGCATTTAAACCCCCTCACCCCATCCATTGGATCAGCATCCAGTGGTCCTGATTGGTAGTTTCTAAGTTTGTACAGGTTGGTTGGTTTGCACATGATATGTTGTCTAAAAAACATTTAGATAGTTATGAGCTTCGAGTAAGGTCTATAAGTCTCGGCAAAAAGATTTTCACATTGGTTCTTTTTTCAGCTAAAACAAACTCTACAATCTATAAGCTCAGAGGAACATGGTCAATTACTTCTTAACTTAGGTCCTATTTGGCATAGTTAGTGGTTTTGAATTTTTCTATAACGGCGTCCCCAATAAGAGGCTACATAGTTAGCTGACTAGAATTTCATCTGATGTGGCAATAAGAGAAAATGAAAAAAAAATGAGACGAGAAAATGAAAAAAAAAGTCTCGTAGCTATTCCTTCATCACTAGTCTCGCTAAAAAACGAGGTGGGATAGGCTCAGCGGTTGGAAAGAATCTTTTGCATGCATGCGACGGGTTTCATGGATGAGAGGAAGCCTTTGGGAAGGTTAAGAAAATAAATAGATTAAATGTAGACCCACACATGATGTCGTGGTTTCTAAATAGCTAGATGCCGACGATTTTCATTGAGGACGCCCTAATGCACGGTGGAACTATAGCCGATGGAGCTAAAATTAATGACCTCATCAACTTCTAATTTATTTAAAAAAATTAAAAAAAAATATTTTCTTACTAAAATACGGAGGAGCTGTAACCGGAAACGGCTAATAGCAAACGGAGGAGCCGCAACCGCAGACGGCTCCGGCGAACGTCGACGGCACGGCAGGGACACTGCTAAATTGCACAACCGGGCACGCCTGAAGGCACTTTCCCCCTTGCACTGCCTGGTTGCCTCTATGGTCGGGTGCATACCGTGCATTGATACCCTGATTAGTCAATTTGGCACGATAGCTGCCGCCTGCCGGTTTGGAAATGGACGAAGAGACTACGGCGACAGGTGAACATGCATAGTACCCTCGCACCGTGGTCTGCTGCCACAAAGCAAGAGCGCAGTTTGTTTGATCTGTCATGTGACGGAGGTTCTGCCAAGCAAAGCAAGGTCCAAGAAGCTTTCTACCCATGCCCCACGCGATAATGGCATATTTAGCATGGCCGCGGAATGGAGATGGGTGTTTTTTTTTCTCTTGTTGGGAGTTGCGAATGCGAGCTTGCCCACCTGGCCAACCCCCGTGAGGATCAAACTGAAATGGTCGGCGCACCGGCCACAGGCTGAACTGAGGACAGGGAGCACCGGAGCAGGCGCCGATGCAAACGCGCAAGCCCACAATGTTCTTTCTGCCTTTAGTAAAAGCTGAAAAGAAAGACAATGGACAAAGACGTTGCATATTCATAGCTGTTTCTTTTGACGATGTGCCTGATGAATGCACGTCCTGTGCATAAGAATTGAATTTCCAAAGTTTTGCAAATGAACTGTTGTTACATACAGGTTGCAACTTGTGATGTGCTTCTATGCCTAAACAGCCAAAACAGGAAATGACACAAAATTCTATGCCTCAGGAGATGTGCAGACCTATGTGACCGAGGGGGAAAAAAGGTGAACATAACACAACTTGGTGGAAGATGCTGCTGCCCACAAGGATTCTTGCAGCAAAGAAAAAAGAAATTACGAAGCAGGGAAAAAAGGTATACCATGTCAATAGTCAGCTAGCCGGCACTCGCCAACCTGCAGAATCAGACAGAGAAAACATCAGATCACCACCATTGAACCGCATCATGGTTCATCAAGCAGAAACAAAAGGCAGATATGCAATATGAAGCTCTATCGAATTCTGTGACTCGTTGATAACATTGGAATAGTTCGATTTACTCAAACATACATTTCCTGGAAGAGTTACTCCGGACAACTTTTCTTTTGCCATGTAGCTTTTCTTGCATGCTCTCAAAGAAAGAGTGAGGAGTCTCTTGAACCCAGGCCAGCCGAGCATCACATGTGCGCAGCTAAAACACCTGAGAATTCCATTAGAGAGCACCCATGTTGCTCTCAACTCTCGAGCATAGAACTCGGGTGGGCTGGGAATTCAACGCCAACCAGAATAACATTGCCGATGAGTTTCTAAAGGCATTAGTTACTTATGCATATTATAGATGCAGTTTCTCTAATATTCAAACTATTCGGTTTTGACACTTCACAATTTCCAAGCTCAGATCTACGAATCAATTGAGCACGGTACTGTAGAGGAATCATGATGGCAGTAGGCATCACCAAAGATGTGTGTTTTGCATTGCATATTACAAAGTTCAGTATTTCCAGATTACATCCCAAGTAAAAATTGCTTGTGAGAAAAGACAATTATGTGCTGTTACAAAATATTTTACTTGGATGATTTAGGAACATTTATAAAAAAAAATCATATAAGAATGTTTGTAAATAAGGAACTCACCATTTGTCAAAAGGTGGGAAAATACAAGCTCAGTTCCAAGCATCTGGAACTCCTGGAAGGCACCAGTGGCTGCAATCAAGTATGGTATTAGGATGACTCCAAAGGCCAATATGAGCATCACTTCTAAAGGCCCCCATCAAAGTCACATTTAGTATGGTCACAGGGACACTCATATTTGCCACAACACCAGCAAGTATATCCCCAAATTCTCTCCTGTCATTTCCATTGGCCTCAGTTGTAGGTTGTTCTGTTACTTCACACACCTTTTGATTTAAGCCACTGTAAATGTGAAAAATAATCAATGAGTATATACTTTCTCAAAATGACCTGTGTACAATGCATATTTGCTTTTGAATAGCCACATAATAATAATGCAACTTAAAGGATCTAGTGGTCTATATCTTCATTTTGAATTGTACAGTGATCTATATCTTCATTTTGAATTGAACTTACTCAGTTACTCCTAAAATGCAATAGAGAAGAAAGTAAACCTCTTTTGTATGCTAGAAAAACACACCTCCAATGAGACGGTTCATATGTACGGAAGAATACTCGTGTTCGCCTTAAATCGATTCTCTCTTTCACCCATGAAGCCCAAGTTTCCAATGCCATTTTGAAAGCTGCATTAATGGATGTTCCCAGTTTAAGCACACCTCCAGCCTCAAAATAGCAACCCCTGTTGAAAGATCAAGCTTGAAAATCAAACATATATGAAGTTGGCGTCAATGCAGATCAAGGAACTACGATGGGTTACACCTTATAATAACATTTCCATTGAGTAAGTAGCTACCCTACCAAAGCTAAGCATTCAAAAGACTAAACAAAACTAAAGTTTCAATATTGCCCCAAAAAATAGACATGTTTATTACTATGTCGTGATCTTAGAAACATGGACACGCCAATAAGCCAAAAGAATACAAGAACAAAACGCCAAATGAGAGAAGCACTAGGCTTTACTTGGTATTGTCAAAATCATAAGGTCCACTTGGAGCCCGTATTTTTTTAAATGAAACCTAGCCAATATTCAGACAGAGACAGAGGTATCAACATCAACCAGAACAAATGAGACGACAGGAGGACCGAGGACCTAACACTCTTTCATGTTGCTCTGACTTCAAGAAACAACTGAACTGATACAACACTAGCTCTCAAGGTAATCACATCGAACTGGAGGCCAGATTTCTAAATATCTCCTCAGTGCTTCACTACCTCGTGTAAGAATGCACCTCACCATTGATTCATGATAGGATAAGTATAACTTGTTTGAATTCTTGTGAAAAACAACAGTTTATCCTCCTTTAATCCTACAGAGCTCCTTAGAAGTTCAAATAGTACATGGTGGTGGCATCTTCCATAGGAAGTTAGGAACAACGTGCTGGCTATTTAATGGCGGTGGCATCAATTTTCATGGACAGTGATGAGTGAAGGGATACATGTTGGTAACAAATCAGATGACTGAAAGCTCAGCTAGTTATAACATAAGAATTAGAAAAGAACAAACTGTGCTACAAATTAAGTAAGAGAACTCACATGTCAAATAATTTGCTGGCAGTCCACCAATGCCCTGAGTTGAAAATAAGAACATCTGAGTTTGCCCATTTCTGACTTAAATCATCCAACTTATCAAGCTTGAGGATGGCACGGACCCTTCTGCGCCCATGGCGAAGCGCAGGGATCTGCTGCACAAGGAAAACGGACCGGAAGAACTCCACACTGACGGTTGAAGGTCTCAAATCTCACTCCTAAAAACCGGATTGTCTTTGATATCTGGTTGCCATTAACCTCATAAACCGTCTGTGGATCATCCACCCCTGTCATGAGCATGCAAATGAAGGACTCCCACTGCGTTCGACTCATGGAGTCCCCCACAAAGACGACCCTCTTCCCTCTCAGCCACTGCAACAGAGCCCGGGCACTGAACCGCGGCAAATCGCATCCCCGAGGTTTCCACCGCCACTTGAGGTACTCGGTGTCCTTCCTCCCATTGGCCAGGCAATTGAACCCCCTCTCTGCAAACGGGCACTGCGAGCTGTTGTACAAGGGGTGCCCCTGATCCGGCACCCAGACGCCGTCGAACACGTCGCAGGACTCGAGATTCTCGCCGCCGGCGAACTCGGCGACCACACGGCCCCGGCCCAAGTACCGGAACACGTAGAGGTACAGAGCGCAGGAGAGCACGAGCGCGACGGAGGCTAGGAAGAAGGCCAAGACGACGCGATCGAACGACGGCCCCGACGGCGCCGCCGCCCAGTACCAGTTCCGGTGCGCGGTTCCCGGCGTCGAGACCCGCGGGCTTCCGACGCCGCCCCTCGCTGTGAGCCGCGCGGATGTGCTCCGGCTAAAGCTTCCGCTCACCATTTCCCGTCCTCCGACGCCGCCGCCCGATCTCCCATTCCAGAGCTTCCCTGTTGCCAAATCGGCTTCTAACCAATTCAGGGCAAAGCTGTGTCCAACCAAAATCTCTTCGAATCTCGTATTGCCGGCTTCCTCCCAATTCAGTAGCGCCGATGAATCTCCTTCCTCCGGATTCAAATTCGTCCGGCGGATCGACTCGGATCGATCCGCACGGCTCCAATCCAAAGCCCGCGCGCAGCTCTCGAAGTCTCGAGATCAGGGAGCTCTAAGCCCGGCTGTCGGAAGACAAAGACAACGACGACGACAGGCGATACAGGGCACCAGGGCAGATCAGGCACTCACCGAACTCCGGCGACCGGCGGTCCCTTATCCCGTGATCGCCGGGGCGGGCCGCGCTAAGACCCTAAAAGCAGGCCGCAAGAAAAGCAGCTCTCGATGCGGCAGCGCCGCGCGGCGCGTTGCGACCCGCGTTTGGAGCGGTGGTGAGGTGGTGGGGTTTCGCGCGGCGCGGCCAAGTCCGAGGAGGTGAGGTGAGGCGAGGCGGCGACTCTCGCGGTGGCTGTGAAGTGGAATGATTTTAAATATTTGCTGGTGAGTGGTGACCCAAAAGGTGTTTTATGAAACTCTGATTAGGCCGGAAGAGCTGCTAGTGCTTGTCACTGGCATGCGGGGAACGGGTGTCCGTGGGGCCCGCATGGCGGTGGCGGAGTGCGAGGTGAGCCGTGTGACGCCCTCTTGCCTTTGACGTTGCGCGACGTCGAGAGACGGAGGAAGGAGGTGCACTGGTGCGCCGTGCGCGGCGAAATGACGGTCGTGTTCGTGTTCCACGAACGAAAGGGGGAGTTGTCGGAGGAGCCGGGGAGGACGAGGGAGGAGGGATATTTGCCGAGCGACGGCCACCACACACGTGTGCCCGGTCGCTGCGTTACCGAATTCCGGCGAGGAATAGCAGCCACGGTGGAGGTTTCAGGTGATCCGTGCACCCATCGACGTTGTTGGTTAGCTGGTTCATATTGTTGGCTGGTTTATAAAAAATTACTGCCGACTAATTTATAGGAGAAAAAAATACTTTTTCGATTAAAAATTTACGATTATTTACGACCCGCCACGACCAAATGGACAGGCTGGTCAACCTCACCCGCGAGGCTATCCTGCCTCGCCTCCTATTTTTTGCACAATAAAGACCTGGCGTTTATATGGCGCTTCTGTTTTCTGGTGCTGCGAGTCTGCGGCGCGTGTAGTGGCCCAACTGCCCAAGTTTGGCTTGTGTTGGACCAGCCGACCAGGTTTTACTGACATCACAGTAGCAAGGGTACGTTTGGTTTAAGGGATTAAGTTTAATCTTCGCTAATGTTTAACACTAATTTAAAGTATTAAATATAGACTAATTACAAAAACATAGATTGAGATTAATTTACGAGACAAATCTATTAAGACTAATTAATCTATGATTTGATAAGTCAATGGATCGTGGGTCACATCTATCAAGTCTGCTCCTTATATATACAGTACTTGTGCTATGGGCTCCAGGAGGGATTTAGCAAAGCCTAGATTTGCCTTTTTTTTTTTAATACAGTACTTGTGTAATACTCCTATAATTAGAAAGCCTTTTTTTTACTCTACTAATCAACTACGCTCGAAGTCTTATTTCTCTCCACCTACGTCTACAAATAGTAAGCGTATTTCGACAGGGGAAACTTAAATAAAAAAATGACTAATTATGCAAGTTTAAAATATAAAATTTTGCATCATTCCATTTGTATTCAAAGTGCCTTTGAAAAGATATTGAGCTTTAAGCAACTGACAATATATTTGTCAGAGAAATTAAGTGTCAAAATCTTTTTTGAGAAATTATTTTCTTGTCAAAATGCGGTTATCTTTCCGGACTTAGAAAATACAGAAGATTGCTACACAACAACCGGTTATTTTGGGCGCCATCAACACCTGATTCCTGGCCGTTCAGCAAATTCTCGCCCTCTCGCTCCCCGTTTTGTGGCAGAATCGCCTAATCTAATGCCTCACAGGAGTGCTTGTCTTTCATTAGACACGAAGCACTTAAGGGAGAACACTAAATTACTCGGTTCCGTCGGGCACACCACAGGGGAGAACCCGAAAATCCACATTTTTACCATCAGGATCACAAATGAGAGAACAAAGCTTACATCATTCTTAACCATTTCATACATCACTTTTAGTACAACATCAGAGTATAATAGTTATTGTATAACAGCGGAATATAATCATATTATCAGAGTTATGAACAATTTAATGTACAGCGGAATTTAAACTGTGATCAGAATTACAGCGGAAATAAACATCTATTAATGACATGATAAAGTATTGATATATAAACTACTACAACAGATTATGAAACTTTCGTTTATAAAAACATTTGGTGAGAGTTATAAATAAAAACTACGATCGCGACGTAAAGGAATCCTCGCTGAGCCCACCAGGAGGGATCCACACACAAAGGTCAGCTCTAGCCTCCATCTGTCACCTGCAACAGGGGGAATAAAATCCTGAGTACTCAATTGTACTCGGCAAGACTTACCCGATAGGAGGAAAGAAAAGACTCCAAGGATATGCAATGCTATCTGGCTTGTGGGTGTATTGCATTTGCAGGAAGCATTACTAAGTGTGCGTCCTTATATTCGATTTTTATTAATAGCCGCATTGGTTCATTAACTACCCATTCTATATAAGCACCTGTGCTACTTTCAAGCAGGTGGTAAGCAATCAAATTTCCTTTTCCCATCTTGCATCTTTCAGTTCTTACTACGATGCTAAACCGTAGACAAGCCATACCGGATTTCCCAGCGATTCGTGAATCAATGCCCCCAGCTGGGTACCCCGAAAACACACGCCCCGCTTGTACCCCAGGCACAAGCAAGACTAACCCATCACTCTCCTGTCCCGGGTGTCCAGGTCCCCGTCCAAACTGGGACTCCAAGCCCCCGCCCCTGAGTCCCAGACTCAGTGCGGTGCAAGGACCTCCTCCACCAAAATAAAACCCTAACAGTCGGTCCGAAAAGAGCCGGATCCACGACAAAAGAGCAACAAGTCTTCCAAGCGCCCATACACAAGTATGTGCTCGGGATAATAAGTCTGTGACCTGCCTAGAGCCTTATGCAATGATCGGTCCTTAACCGACCAGACAGGGAAAGCAGTGTAACCAAGCTATGCCCCGCATCCACGGCGACACAACCTCTTACACCCACCAATACCCAAATCATATCCCTGCCCGGTCACCATTTTTCCTTTCCGCCATTTATATTTTTCAAGTGATAATAATCAAATAATATATTTCCTATCTCTCGCGAGTGACAGGCAATCACTCGACTTCTACCGGAGTCCTGTAGCATAGCATTTTACACGATCCTGTCATACTAGTAAGACTCATAGGATAAAGATATATATATGCAAGTGGGTTTCAATCAACTCCTTAAAACTTAATGCACAAATATAATTTAAACTGTAGAAAAGTAGGGGTTATGCACCGGGGCTTGCCTGGGTAAAATATAATCAAAAGTTAGCATTCCATCTTCATGATATGATCACCATAGCATCATCTTTCAGCTACTCCAGTTGATACCATCGATCCACCGTCGTTCCTATTATGATATGTATTGATGCAAATGCATAGATGTAAATAATCAACGGCAGCCAAAATTCTTAGAAATCCAACCACGCTTCCAAAAGTACCATTTCTCCAGCAACTCTCGATGACTCCACGATCCATCGACGTCCCTCTGTCGATGTCGAACTCGCGATACTCGGCAAACAGACACAAATAAATATTCACATCAATTCAACTGCGTTCCAAAAATTATGAAACTTTATGGATAGGTGGGGTTCGATTTTAGATGAATTTAGGAAGAAGAAGTGATGGAATCGGAGTTAGCATAGTGGAGATATTAATTGTGCAAGGTGGCCGCTAATTAATCACGAGGAGAGAAAATGAAACATGATTAGTGGCCACGAGCTGCCGCTGGTTATTAGAAAGGGAAAAGGAATATAGAAATGGGTGGAGTGGATTAATGGCTCATGACTCTTGACTTTACGTGTATAGGAGCTGAGTTGGTTCTCGGTTTTGCTACTAGCACATGGCATAGGACAAGCTGCTGTTGTGGACTTAAACAAAGAGCAGAGCGGGTATACGGCTAGGATTCTTCGAGAGAGACACAGAGAGCACCGAGCGTTTGTGCTCCTCAGCTCGTCCACCATGGACAGCTGCTGGACTTTCGCCTGATGGCGATTCTGGCCATGACTTCCAAATCTAAGGGCATATGGAGGTAGAAGGGAGGTAGGGGATGTATGGGGACTATCTACCTTGGTCTATTGCAGCTCAAGGAAGGAGATCAACAGAGCGCAGCCTTCCTAGGCAGGAACAGAGAAACTCGATTTAGAGAGTAAGATGGTGAGCGGTGGAGTGGGATGGCTCGGCAGGCTTGGCGTGTCCTTTATAGGCAGGAGATGCGGGGCTGGAGGTGGAGCTAGCATTTGGCTAGCTGGTCATGTGAATTGGATTTCACGTGATGAACTTGGAGTGGGTCTTGGTCATGAGTGAATTAATTCAAATGATGGACTTTGAGTGGTCTTTGGACTTAACGAGCATATCAGGACTAGAGTGTGCTTTGGGCTAAACGTGCTTGGTGGTGGGGTGCTGATTCATTCATGCAGGTCAAGGAATTAATGGGGGAGGAGACCACAGGTCAAGAAAACATTAGAGAATGAGAAGATCAATTGCAGATTAGCTACCTCAGCTGATTATTGCAGCTCAGGAGAAATTGATAGACGCAACTTTTACGGGCAAGAACAGAGAAACTTGATTTGAGAGAAGCAAGTGAGCAGCAAAGCGGAACAGCTCGGCGTAACCTTTTAAAGGCAGGCGACGCGAAGGCGCGACAGCGACGTGTCGTAAGGTTAGCGGCTAACTAGCTTGCTTAAAGGTAATAAAGCATTGCTGCGCACGGTGCGATGCTTCGGATGAACAGTGCTTCCACGATGCTACAGTACTTTCCACGAGCTACAGTGTTTTCCACTGTGCTATAGTGATTCTGCGTGCTACAGTATTCCGTGTGGAATGGGTGCCTGCGAAGTGGAGTGCCCGAAGGACAAGTCTTGACTGCAGAGGTGACCATGACCAAAGTCTGAGTCATCATCATACCATGACTGGCCGGGTATACCTTTTGAACACAATAGTGTGCCGTGGTTGGCAGGCCAGCTTAGTCTAATCACTGTCATTAGCTTCTAGTCCTTTGTATGCTTTGGAAGTTAGATTTTCTATTGGCTGCACCTGGTTCTGGTTGTGGTGACTCAGTGGCTGTACAGCCAGAACCAATTCCAGGAAGATGTTGACTGCATGTAGTCAGAGTACAAGGCAAGGATCCAGATTGTTATTAGTCATGCATTACTTACGAGCACCCTGACTGTTAGTGGTAGACTTGTCAATCGTGATATTCACAGTCGGCGTCGCCGCGAGGCAAACAGAGGGATGGCGAGCTGGGGAGGGAGAGCAGAGTTGTGGCGTTGGTGCACACACAGTAGTTCGGCTCGGCAAATGTAGACATAAGTAATCAAGTCAGAGACAGAAGCAAAGCAAAAGCCGGAGAGCATGGATGCGGATGGATGGGAAGACTTTGCAATGCAGCGAATTGTAGGGCCACGATGAGAACGAGACAGTAATCAAAAGTAATGCCAGGCGAGTACGTTGCATGCCGGAAAAATAAACGAAGCTGCTACGCTCTCTTTCTCGTCCGTTCGTGCTTAACAAAATAAACTCATGAGTTTATATATATGTATCGTTCTATTTATTAATGGATTTTATTTTATTTATAAAAGTTGATTTTCATGCTTAATCTAACCGAACAAAACGTTCTCTAGAATCGTCGTCGGACATTCCTAAATATTTCTACGCACTACGTAATTTATCTTGAGCGTTTATTTGAGTCCACGAAACTAAGTCACACAGGATTCGCTTATCGCCTCAAGTACGTTTTAAATTAAAAACATGAGAAACTCGTTTTGAAAATTTTACTTAGGCCTAAATCGTGGTGCTAAACGATATCGTAACACTAGGGGTGTTACAACCAACCCCCCTTAAAAAGAATCTCGTCCCGAGATTCGAAGCAAGAACCAGAAGAGGGGAAAATCCGATCTCATTCCGTAGATCAGGGATTACACAAAATATTACATGACTTCGAATGCTAACCACACGAGGATCTAAGGATACATGGTTAAGAGCAACCTGGTACAACCGCGACTTAATCCAGAAGTCGAGATAGACGGGGACAATGGAGAAACAATAAGATAATGATTATCCAAAATATGGCATAGCACCAACAGATCCAAAAACAGTCGACTGAGAAGTAAAACATCGTGAATCCTAAAATCAAACTATCTAAAGGAACTTGAACTTCTTCGGCGAACCAGATCCTTTCTTCTCTTCAGGTTACATCATCACCTCAGACTGACGAACCTAGCTTCACAAGGTCAACTGGATTTCGTAGCTCTGCTCCGTATGCGAGGGGAATGGGGATGAAGAAGAAGAGCAAGGACCAAGGATATCTTATAGTGGCGAACAGAGGTGGAGCGCAAATCATCGGTAGTGGAGGCGGAGTGGATGGGATACACAGACGGTTCATGCTGTGAAGATAAGATCGGACATGGTGCGCTTCCTGCGCGAGTGGTAGAGGGGGAAATAAAGGAGAGGAGAGGGGGTCCACTCGAGGAGATAGACGTGCGGGCAGTCGTGTCACCAAAAGAAGAAGGAAGAGAGGGGGAAGGGGAAATGAGGGGGGGGGTCCGGTACGGGGAACGACGGTGCGGGGTAGAGAGCCGACCGGACGCCAGGAAAAGGAAAAGTGCACAGTGCACAAGGACGACGAGTGTGGCACAATGCTGCAGCCACGCGAGAAAGGGAAGCTAAAGGGCCCGACACAGACGGCGTTCGCAGGGCATGCAACGAAATAACCCGGCATACATAGCGTGGTCAACTAAACACAGGGCTTGGGACATGACATCCACTCAGGCTTTTACAAGCACTCCCAACTACTCGACCACGTCCGTCTTTCATGTAGACTAATACCATGTCATACTTTCTTCCTCCAAAACCACCTCCTCTTGCTTACTTTGAGAGAACACTAATTCATCGACCCGTTGTGGATTTCCCGTTTAAACACCTGAACATTTCCAAGGAAAAAAAATTTGTAGCAAAACGGTATGGCGGTGTAACTTGGTAAAGGTACTTGGTCAAAAACCTCGATACCAGCGTGTGCCAAGCAGCGTCACCATGTGGCAGCTGTTCCACAGGGAGCCCTTGGTTTCATCATGGCACCATAAGCTTTTAACCAGGCAATTAATACCAACTTACACGCCATGAAGGTGGTGGGGTCATAGACCACAGAGTAAGGGAAGTATTTCAAGGGGAAATTCAAACAACAAAGGTTCCCTTCACAACAAGGGACAAGGAATTCAAATCCAACGGCGGATTTGTTTTAAAAAGATTCAAGTGTTCTGTTGGGACATCCACAATTAGTCGATACAATGTCCAATGTTCTCCAATCACTACTGGTTTGTCGGTATCTGAATGTCAACTTCTCTTGTAACCCGCTTAACATTGCCCTTAAAAACTTTAAGCACATCTAACGAAACTTAAGGTAGATGAACGCAATAAACACAGTGAACTAAATAAAATGCATCTTCCAACGGTCTTATACGGGTACATCATACAGGCATTCAGGCTCCCATTCACGATACAGCATTCACCTTCCCTACTAGCGGACAATCTCAACAACTACGGACGAACAACAATGGCACGAACACAATACTGGAGGACAGCGATGAAAAACACTACTACTACGGGTACAGCATCCCAAGGCCACTAATCTACATCTTCTCGTGGCAATGGCTGAGTGAGAGGAATCAAGGGCTCTACTTCTGACACTTCTGAGGGTGGAGGTGCTGGCGGCACTGCCACACCGGTTCTCCTTCCTTCTGGCGAGTGGATAGGGATCCCTTCTAAGATCAGGGCATCCTGCCTCAGCAGCCAGCGTCCTATGCTTGGCCCTAGTGACAAGATAGGCCTCACGTAGCTGATGGACATATCGGTCTTCAGCCTCCTTCAGAGCTTCTGACATGGCAGTTTCTCGGCTCTCAGCAGCTACAGCACTAGCATGCGCTTCAGCAAGCTGCACCTCGAGTATCCGGGTGAAGATCTTGGCTTCCTCGGCTCGACGGAGGCAGATCCTCAGTTCCAAGGCTTGCCGGTCATACTGCTCATCTAGAGCAAGCAAGTACGTGGTCAAGTGCACCACGGTAGGACTGTCCTCTTGCGCATCCCGCCCTTGCAAGGCCTCCATGCGAGCCCTCCATGCCCGCTGATTCCTGTCCAAAGGTGGAAAGAACCGCATGGGGGTACGGGCAATGGGCTCCTCATAGATCTGGCAGAGGTACCGTAAGGCTTTGCGGGCCACAATCTGGTAGGTGTCGGTGAAGTGAAACCCGGTTACGGTCACACTCCAGGCTTCAGTAAGGTCGAGGAACTCTTCACTCTTCCCGATGTAGACGGTAACCTCACACCGCTCGGTGCCATGCTCCTCATACTCACGGCCCTCATACTCGGGGCGATCTTTGACTCTGAGCTTTTGCAGGGTGGCATACAGGATTCTGGGAAAACCCTCAACATTCAGATAATAACTACTAACCTAGGCTCCTGCCATCTCTAGCGGTGGTTGCAAGAAAGGCTGAGCGAAAAGAAAGGCTAGCTCAAAGGAAAAGCTAAGCGAGCTAAAGTGCGTCGAGTGGTGATACCAATTGCTAAGTCAGGCTCTACTTATAAAGGCGGAGCGTTCAGTGGTCCTGGCGTGGTCCACCAGGGTTCTCGCATGGGATCACTATGAATGAACCGACCAAAATCCACACGTTCGAGGCGAGCGACGTCCGAGGCCATTACTGACTAGTACGACTGCAGGGCAAAGGTCCGACAAGAGCGCAGAAAAGGGGTATGGGGAGACATGAGTCACAACAGGCGCGAACCATGGGCGAACGCGGAGCACGAAGCCACAGTGTAGACCTAACTCTGGAACAGAAATAATTCAGTCATGCATAATACGACACACGTGACACCTATGGATGGCGTACCAGTAAGCAATATGAGTGCTACAATGCACAACCAGGATATGCATGAATGCACGCCCTATACGTCCTTCCACTGTTGCCAGCATATAGGGCAACCGTTCTCAAATTTTTGGCACATCGTTCTCTCCTTGTAGCTAGTCGATACTATCGAACTATGCTCGAGTCAGTGTACCTGCAGAAAACTTGATTAAGCCTATCTAAGTTAGCAGAGTGCCATCTATCCTGGATACATAACCATAGTAATAGGGCTACTTATATAACTTCGCATGTAAACGTCCTAACTTTTTGCAAAAACAGGTTGTCAATTTTTAGCTTAGAAAAGGATTTGAAAGATTTATTTCCTCATTTATGCTCTGATACCACCTGTGGTAGAACCGCCTAATCTAATGCCTCACAGGAGTGCTTGTCTTCCATTAGACACTAAGCACTCAAGGGAGAACACTAAATTACTCGGTTCCGTCGGGCACACCCCAGGGGAGAACCCGAAAATCCACATTTTTGCCATCAGGATCACAAATGAGAGAACAAAGCTTACATCATTCTTAACCATTTCATACATCACTTTTAGTACAACATCAGAGTATAATAGTTATTGTATAACAGCGGAATGTAATCATATTATCAGAGTTATAAACAATTTAATGTACAACGGAATTTAAACATGTGATCAGAATTACAACAGAAATAAACATTTATTAATGACATGATGAAGTATTGATATATAAACTACTACAACAGATTATGAAACTTTCGTTTATAAAAACATTTGGTGAGAGTTATAAATAAAAACTACGATCGTGACGTAAAGGAATCCTCGCTGAGCCCACCAGGAGAGATCCACACACAAAGGTTAGCTCTAGCCTCCACCTATCACCTGCAACAGGAGGAATAAAACCCTGAGTACTCAATTGTACTCAGCAAGACTTACCCGACAGGAGGAAAGAAAAGACTCTAAGGATATGCAAGACTATCTGGCTTGTGGGTGTATTGCATTTGCAGGAAGCATTACTAAGCGTGCGTCCTTATATTCGATTTTTATTAATAGCCGCATTGGTTCATTAACTACCCATTCTATGTAAGCACCTATGCTACTTTCAAGCAGGTGGTAAGCAATCAAATTTCCTTTTTCCATCTTGCATCTTTCAGTTCTTACTACGATGCTAAACCATAGACAAGCCATACCGGATTTCCCAGCGATTCGTGAATCAATGCCCCCAGCTGGGTACCCCGAAAACACACGCCCCGCTTGTACCCCAGGCATAAGCAAGACTAACCCATCACTCTCCTGTCTCGGGTGTCTAGGTCCCCGTCCAAACTGGGACTCCAAGCCCCCGCCCCTGAGTCCCGGACTCAGTGTGGTGCAAGGACCTCCTCCACCAAAATAAAACCCTAACAGTCGGTCCGGAAAGAGCCGGATCCGCGATAAGAGAGCAACAAGTCTTCCAAGCGCCCATACACAAGTATGTGCTCGGGATAATAAGTCTGTGACCTGCCTAGAGCCTTATGCAATGATCGGTCCTTAACCGACCAGACAGGGAAAGCAGTGTAACCAAGCCATGCCCCGCATCTGCGGCGACACAACCTCTTACACCCACCAATACCCAAACCATATCCCTGCCCGGTCACCATTTTTCCTTTCCGCTATTTATATTTTTCAAGTGATAATAATCAAATAATATATTTCCTATCTCTCGCGAGTGACAGGCAATCACTCGACTTCTACCGAAGTCCTGTAGCATAGCATTTTACACGATCCTGTCATACTAGTAAGACTCATAGGATAAAGATATATATATGCACGTGGGTTTCAATCAACTCCTTAAAACTTAATGCACAAATATAATTTAAACTGTAGAAAAGTAGGGGTTATGCACCAGGGCTTGCCTGGGTAAAATATAATCAAAAGTTAGCATTCCATCTTCATGATATGATCACCATAGCATCATCTTTCAGCTACTCCAGTTGATACCATCGATCCACCGTCGTTCCTATTATGATATGTATTGATGCAAATGCATAGATGTAAATAATCAACGGCAGCCAAAATTCTTAGAAATCCAACCACACTTCCAAAAGTACCATTTCTCCAGCAACTCTCGATGACTCCACGATCCATCGACGTCCCTCCATCGGTGTCGAACTCGCGATACTCGGTAAACAGACACAAATAAATATTCACATAAATTCAACTATGTTCCAAAAATTATGAAACTTTATGGATAGGTGGGGTTCGATTTTAGATGAATTTAGGCAGAAGAAGTGATGGAATCGGAGTTAGCATAGTGGAGATATTAATTATGCAAGGTGGCCGCTAATTAATCACGAGGAGAGAAAATGAAACATGATTAGTGGCCACGAGCTGCCGCTGGTTATTAGAAAGGGAAAAGGAATAAAGAAATGGGTGGAGTGGATTAATGGCTCATGACTCTTGACTTTACGTGTATAGGAGCTGAGTTGGTTCTCGGCTTTGCTACTGGCACATGGCATAGGACAAGCTGCTGCTGTGGACTTAAACAAAGAGCAGAGCGGGTATATGGCTAGGATTCTTCGAGAGAGACACAGAGAGCACCGGGCGTTTGTGCTCCTCAGCTCGTCCACCATGGACAGCTGCTGGACTTTCGCCTGATGGTGATTCTGGCCATGACTTCCAAATCTAAGGGCATAGGGAGGTAGGGGATGTATGGGGACTATCTACCTTGGTCTATTGCAGCTCAAGGAAGGAGATCAACAGAGCGCAGCCTTCCTAGGCAAGAACAGAGAAACTCGATTTAGAGAGTAAGATGGTGAGCGGCGGAGTGGGATGGCTCGGCAGGCTTGGCGTGTCCTTTATAGGCAGGAGATGCGGGGCTGGAGGTGGAGCTGGCATTTGGCTAGCTGGTCATGTGAATTGGATTTCACGTGATGAACTTGGAGTGGGTCTTGGTCATGAGTGAATTAATTCAAATGATGGACTTTGAGTGGTCTTTGGACTTAACGAGCATATCAGGACTAGAGTGTGCTTTGGGCTAAACGTGCTTGGTGGTGGGGTGCTGATTCATTCATGCAGGTCAAGGAATTAATGGGGGGAGGAGACCACAGGTCAAGGAAACATTAGAGAATGAGAAGATCAATTGCAGATTAGCTACCTCAGCTGATTATTGCAGCTCGGGAGAAATCGATAGACGCAGCTTTCACGGGCAAGAACAGAGAAACTTGATTTGAGAGAAGCAAGTGAGCAGCAGAGCGGAACGGCTCGGCGTAACCTTTTAAAGGCAGGCGACGCGAAGGCGCGACAGCGACGCGTCGTAAGGTTAGCGGCTAACTAGCTTGCTTAAAGGTAATAAAGCGTTGCTACGCATGGCGCGATGCTTCGGATGAACAGTGCTTCCACGATGCTACAATACTTTCCATGAGCTACAGTGTTTTCCACTGTGCTACAGTGATTCTGCGTGCTGCAGTGTTCCGTGTGGAAAGGGTGCCTGCGAAGTGGAGTGCCCGAAGGGCAAGTCTTAACTGCAGAGGTGACCATGACCAAAGTTTGAGCCATCATCATACCATGACTGGCCGGGTATACCTTTTGAACACAACAGTGTGCCGTGGTTGGCAGGCCAGCTTAGTCTAATCACTGTCATTAGCTTCTAGTCCTTTGTATGCTTCGGAAGTTAGATTTTCTATTGGTTGCACCTGGTTCTGGTTGTGGTGACTTAGTGGCTGTACAGCCAGAACCAATTCCAGGAAGATGTTGACTGCATGTAGTCAGAGTACAAGGCAAGGATCCAGATTGTTATTAGTCGTGCATTACTTACGAGCACCCTGACTGTTAGTGGTAGACTTGTCAATCGTGATATTCACAGTCGGCGTCGGCGCGAGGCAAATAGAGGGATGGCGAGCTGGGGAGGGAGAGCAGAGCTGTGGCGTTGGTGCACACACAGTAGTTCGGCTCGGCAAATGTAGACATAAGTAATCAAGTCAGAGACAGAAGCAAAGCAAAAGCCGAAGAGCATGGATGCGGATGGATGGGAAGACTTTGCAATGCAGCGAATTGCAGGGCCACGATGAGAACGAGACAATAATCAAAAGTAATGCCAGGCGAGTACGTTGCATGCCGGAAAAATAAACGAAGCTGCTGCGCTCTCTTTCTCGTCCGTTCGTGCTTAACAAAATAAACTCATGAGTTTATATATATGTATCGTTCTATTTATTAATGGATTTTATTTTATTTATAAAAGTTGATTTTCATGCTTAATCTAACCGAACAAAACGTTCTCTAGAATCGTCGTCGGACATTCCTGAATATTTCTACACACTGCGTAATTTATCTTGAGCGTTTATTTGAGTCCACGAAACTAAGTCACACAGGATTCGCTTATCGCCTCAAGTACGTTTTAAATTAAAAACATGAGAAACTCGTTTTGAAAATTTTACTTAGGCCTAAATCGTGGTGCTAAACGAGATCGTAACACTATGGGTGTTACACGCTTCTCCTGGGCTTGCCCCCGGCTTCACGGCCTAGCGGAGGGCCACCGCCAAGAAGTGCCGGAGCAGGGCCAGGATGATCCTCGCCTCCCTCTTCTGCAGCGCCGACAAGCTCGATGTCGTCGTGCAGGACGACCTCACTCGTCAGGGTGACGCCAACACGTTGGGGGAGAGGGACCGGTTGGTGCTCGCCTCGGCTCTGGAGTGGGGGCGCGAGCGCGACGACAATGCCTACGCCTACGCCTACAGCGACGATGGCGATGAGGAGGAGGTGGTGGCACCCACGCCTGAACTGGAGGTTAAAGAGAAGAGAATGGGTTCGATCTTCGTTTTGATATGTTCTGTCCCTGACATCTAACATTTGTGAAGAATTTAATATATATTTCTCTGATATCTACAATCCATATAAATAATTTGTAAACTTTTCTGAATAATTTGACATATATTTCTCTGAGATCTGCAATCCATAAAAATAGAAGTTGTGTTATTCCTAAATTACATCACTCTGTCCAATAAATTACAGTAAAAAAATCATTGTAAATATAATAATAAGATATTGTAAATATAGCTAAAAGACATCGTAAATGTATGGACAAAAATCAGGTGTCATGAGCTTCTAGAACACTCAGTTTAGACAGATAAAAAATATTTCCCTCCGTTTGTGTTTACTTGTCAGCAACTTTTTACTGTAGCAAAATTTGACCATCTGTTTTTTCTTCTAAAAAAATCTTAGATACTTCAATGTATATAACACTAATGAAGTATGTTCAATAAAGAATCATATATGTAAAAACTTGATGTATCTAAAAATCTTTTGCAGGAAAAAACGAATGGTCAAAATTACTACGGTAAAAATCCGGTGATAAGTAAACGAAAACGGAGGTAGTATATAATTGGGGGTTAGCGTCTAACAAAGGGAGCCTCACGTAACTAATGGGACAACTAAGATCTAGAAACTTCATTTTCCAAGTATTTTTGAAAACAAGGTTTTATTTTTTTCAAGTTCTTCCCATCCATTAGCACTCTGTCTAATCACCAAAGTATTATTGGAACTGCTTTGGGAGGGGGTATTAGTGAGCTAAAATCCCAACACCGCTTCACGAAATCAAGAACTAGCTAGCAGCCTAGCACTTGTGGAGCCAAAGAATCTGCCTTGACGTCTTTGTCACACGCATATCGGGGCATCGGGTGTCACAGACCGGAGGGAAGACGCCCGAAAGATGTTTTTCCTAACCAATCTGATTATCTGAACAAGGTTTGGCCATGCTCAGCACGACAGTCCGTGCGATACGTGATCGCGGACTCCAGACGGGCTGCAGCCTGCAAGTGCAAACCCCCACGAAAGCCTCTCGTTTTAGGTTTGAAACAAGATCATCTGCCTGTTGTTCCCGCGCAGCACAGGTCACCGGACTACGGGGGTGTTTGTTCTTGAGTAGCTCCTGAAATTCACGTGATATCGAATGTTTAGATACTAATAAAGAGCATTAAATATAGATTAATTATAAAACCAATTACATAGATGGAGGCTAATTTGCGAGACGATTTTTTAAGCCTAATTAATTTGTCATTAGCACATGTTTACTGTAGCATCACATTGTCAGATCATGAACTAATTAGGCTTAAAAGATTCGCCTCGTAAATTAGTCACAAGTTGTGTAATTAGTTTCATAATTAATCTATATTTAATACTCCATACATATGTCTAAATATTTGATGTAACCAGAATTTTACGAGCTCCTGCACGAACCAAACATGTCCAACTTCTACTCAAGTGGATGGTGGTGCAGTGGTGGGTTCCACCGTTCCTGCCAGTACAGTTTTCTGTAGCTCGTGTCGCCTACGGGCTACAGCGCCACTTGGCACTTGCGGCACGCCCCCGCCGCACGTGCCGCTCGATGGGCAAAAAGACTCCAGTTGTAAAATCCAGGGGCGGAGTACGGTGTTTTACCTTGAATCCGCCTTCGCTAATCAGCCCTGGTCAAAAAAGTTTCACACCCCTACAAGGAGGCACTAGCGGCAATATTCTTCCACAGTCCACATCATCAAATCAACCAAGTCACAACTTCCGTGCATTGTGGCTCAGACAATCAGGCTGTGTTTAGTTCGCGAAACTTTGGGAATTTGGCTATGGTAGCACTTTTGTTTTTATTTAAAAATTAGTGTTCAATCATGAACTAATTAGGCTCAAAACGTTCGTCTCGCGATTTCCAACCAAACTGTGCAATTAGTTTTTTTCGTCTACATTTAATGCTCCATACACGTATCGTAAGATTCGATGTGATGGCTACTGTAGCACTTTTTGGGAATTTAGCTGGGAACTAAACGAGGCCTCACATTCACAAATCTGCACCCAATATGCTCCAGTTTTACCAATCTGACTGAAAGCCGAATGACTCTGGCCTGGATGACTCATGACTGGATGTCCGAGTTCATTGTTCGCCGCCCAACTGTCCCCTCCTCGCCGCTCACCGGACACCGGCCAAGCATGCGTGCAGGCAACTCACGAACCAACCCAGCCAGAGCCAGCAGGTGTCCCGCCGGACAGATCAGACAGACACCCACAGAATTCGTATCCCCAGACTCCCGCAGAAACCCCCGGCAAAACCACTGCACCCACCGGTTTTCCGCCCACCAGCCAAAGCCCACGCCACGATACAGCTTGTCGCATCCCGTCTCCCACGCGCCGGCGTTCGCTCGCCGTCCAACAAACTCTCTCCCAACACTCCACAGTAACCGCTGTCCACTCCCTCCTCCAGTATCCAACCCGTACGCAGCGGAGCCAACCCAACGGACACGATGCAGGCCCACGGCATCGCCATCCGCGCCCGCGGCCCGGTGGCGGTGGTGGCGCCAGCCCCCGCGCGCCGCCGGCAATGCCGCGAGTCGGCGGCGGCGGCGGTCGCGGCTCCCGCCGCGCGCGCCCGCGTGACGCACTCGATGCCGCCGGAGAAGGCGGAGGTGTTCCGGTCGCTGGAGGGCTGGGCGGCGCGGTCGCTGCTGCCGCTGCTCAAGCCCGTGGAGGAGTGCTGGCAACCGACGGACTTCCTGCCGGACTCCTCGTCCGAGATGTTCGAGCACGAGGTCCGGGAGCTGCGCGCCCGCGCCGCAGGGCTGCCCGACGAGTACTTCGTCGTGCTCGTGGGCGACATGATCACGGAGGAGGCGCTGCCCACGTACCAGACCATGATCAACACGCTCGACGGCGTCCGCGACGAGACCGGCGCCAGCGCCTGCCCCTGGGCGGTCTGGACGCGTACCTGGACCGCCATGGCGACATCCTCGGCAAGTACATGTACCTCTCTGGCCGCGTCGACATGCGCATGGTCGAGAAGACCGTCCAGTACCTCATCGGCTCCGGCATGGTACGCATCACCATCGTCTTGGACTTTTTTTTGGGGGGGGGGGGGGGGGGGGGGGGGATCATCTTGGACTCTTGGATCCAACAATTCTCCACTGCAGTGCATCGTGCATTCTATGATGTTCACTCCCGAGGCTGGTTTTCTTTCTGAATTGCAGGATCCCGGGGGTGTTCCGGAACGGAGAACAACCCGTACCTGGGCTTCGTCTACACGAGCTTCCAGGAGCGCGCGACGGCCATCTCACACGGCAACACCGCGCGGCTGGCCAGGGCGCACGGGGACGACGTCCTGGCGCGCACCTGCGGCACCATCGCCGCCGACGAGAAGCGGCACGAGACGGCGTACGGGTGCATCGTGGAGCAGCTGCTGCGGCTGTACCCGGAGGGCGCGGTGCTCGCCATCGCGGACATGATGCGCAAGCGGATCACCATGCCCGCGCACCTCATGCACGACGGCCGCGACATGAACCTGTTCGAGCACTTCGCCGCCGTCGCCCAGCGCCTCGGCGTGTACACCGCCCGGGATTACACGGACATCGTTGAGTTCCTTGTCAAGCGGTGGGAGCTGGAGACGCTGGAGAGCGGGCTCTCCGGCGAGGGCCGTAGGGCCAGGGACTTCGTCTGTGGGCTCGCGCTGAGGATGCGCCGGGCCGCGGAGCGCGCCGAGGACAGGGCCAAGAAGGACGAGCCCAGGATGGTCAAGTTCAGCTGGATCTTTGATACGGAAGTGGTTGTTTAGGCACTTGTTGCTGACTGTGATATCGTCAAGTAATGTCGCTATCTGTTAGTGTCTTTTTCACAATGTGTTTATGTGTTTGAAATGCAGTAACTGTGTTTCTTTCTGGTACTAGTACAAAATTCCGAGAAATATATGTTCTGGAATCTTCACAAGAAATGGTACGATTTGGAGCCCAGATTGCAGAATCAGTGGTGCCAGAACTGGTGAGCGTGCCAAACGGACCGAAAATGGACCGTTCGTAGCTTGTGAACTTTGCCAAAACTAGGTACCGCCGCAGCCGCTAAAGACAACAAGCATGATTGATTATTGGATTTTGTATAAGATTTCCAATAAGTTGGATTGTGCATGTATGCATCCAATGTGTTTCATCGTTCATATTCCTGGGTCCACTTTGGCTTGAAAGTATCCCTGGACCCTAGTGGCTACAGTACAATAATCTTCTACGTCCTGTTCGTTTAGGCTTGTTTGGCTTATAAGTTATGGGTGAAAGTACTGTTAGCTGGTTTGGTGTGGGAGAAAAATATTGTTCGTTGGCTGATAAGGCATGGCTTATAAGCCAAATACGACCCAAAGAACAGGCTGAAACTTTCTGAAATAAACACCTGGATTGCAGCTCACAAATTCTAGAACAGGACTGCAATGGTCGACGTCTGGATTTATTTATTTTTTCTATCAAACGCAGCACATCAAGATCATTTCTTCTTTGGGTGAGCTACTGAAATCAGACCGATGAAAAACATGAAACAAAATTATTAAACAAACTTACAGTAATCTAGTCTGCACAGAGCACTACTGCCTACTGCCTGCACACACTTGGTATTCAGGAATGCCAAGCTCAAGCGAACTGCAGCCAGGAGTCTTCTCAATCCCATGTCGCGCCATTTTCCTCCTTATTTGCTCTGCCTGCTCCCACCTCTCCGAAGCAGCCATGATATTTGACAGCATGATGTACTCTGCGTCATTGGACGATGCGTGAACAGAATGCAATCGATGGATCTCATCAGTTACCAATCTTGACATTTCCGCATCACCATGCACTCTGCAAGCTCCAAGCAACGATCCCCAGATCACCTCGTTGGGTTCCTCAGGCATGTTCTTGACAATCTTGTAGGCCTCTTTCAGTTTTCCAGCCCGGCCTAATAGATCGACCAGGCAACCGTAATGTTCCAATCCTGTTTCAACTCCATATGCATCGAGCTTGTTGAAGATTCGCAATCCTTCGTCAACAAACCCTCCATGCGTGCAAGCTCCAAGCACAGCAAGAACGGTGATCGAGTTGGGTGTCGGCCCAGCGCGCTCCATCTGGAAGAACAGGTGGAGTGCTTCATCGCTCCGACCATGGCTTGCAAGCGCGGAGATCATGGTGTTCCAGCATTCGGTGTTCTTCCATCTCATGCTATCAAAGATGTGTCGGGCGTACGCGAGGTCACCACACTTGGCATACATATCGACCAGACCGTTCACCACAAAGTGGTTCTTCCGGATATGCTTCCGGTTAATGAAGTCATGAACTTTCTTCCCCTGCTCTAGCGACCCGAGCTGCGCGCATGCTGACAGCAGGCTCGCCACGGTGAACTCATCTGGCTTTACCCTCTCCTGCAGCATCGAATGAAAAGCCTCAAGCGCCTTCTCACTGCACCCAATTTGCGCGTACCCGGCGATCAGTGCGTTCCAGTTCACCAGGTTCCGGGTCGGGATCCTATCGAACACCGCACGCGCCTCCTCGGCGTCGCCAGCCTTGAAGTATCCCGTGACCATCGACGACCAAACAAAGGCGTTCCTCGCCGGCATCCTATCGAACACCTCCCTTGCCGCCTCCATGTCCCCCGTCGACACGTAGCCGTGCACGAGCACGGTCCACGTGACAACGGTCCGCATCCCCAGCGGCGTGGCCTCGAACCACCTCCGAGCTTCCGGCATGTTGCCCTTCTCCGCGAACCCACGGATCAGCGTCGCCCACGTGACATACGTCCAGGAACGCATGCCACCGAACAGCGCCAGGGCACCGTCCATGTCCCCCGCCGCGGCGTACCCGGCGAGAAGCGCGTTGTAACTGATGACGTTCCGGTCCGGCATTTCGTCGAACGCCCTGCGCGCGTCGGCGAGTGCGCCGCACTTGCAGTACATTGACACGATCGTGGTGCCGACGAGCAGGTCGCGGGCAAAGGCGGACTTGAGGGCCTCCGCGTGGAGGGACTGGCCGAGTCCGGGATTGGCCGGGGAGGAGGCGGCAGCGGCCTTGAGGAGGACGGGGAGGAGGGGCTGGTGGTGCGTCCGGCGGGGCACGTTCCTGGCGTAGACGAGGGCGGCTTCCCGGAGCAAGGATTGGGAGGCGTACTCCCTGACGAGGTGGGCCCACTTGTTAGGATCATGCGAGCTGCTGGTCATGTAGATGGCGTGGAGTTGCCTCGCTCGGCTAGCCATGCGAGCGGACCTCGGATTAGACCCCGGTTCTGGGCGTCTGGGTTGCAAGGCTGAGCGCGCGTGGCGCACGCGCCTATGGGCCTGTTCGCTGGTTGGGGCTGGTGCTGGTTTGGGCTGGCTGGTGCTGGTTTTTTGTGAGAGGAAAACACTGTTGGCTGGTTGGTTTGGGCTGGCTGAAACCAACAAGCGAACAGGCTGGCCCTCTCGCACGCATGGCGGCTCCTCCGGAGTCCGGACCTAAGAGCATCACTCACCGTATCCTTCCAGAACAGAGATCGGTAAAAAAACTATCCTCCGACAGCTTCCCATTCAAATATAGTCATCTTATATTTCAGGTTATTCATTAGCCAAATATAGAAGACAAGAAGATATGAAAAAATAATTAGAGAGTGAGATTTAAAAATGCTTTGGAGATGCTCTAAGGCGACTCCTCTGCTGGCCATCTCTAAATTTGTTGTGAAATATATTTTTAAACTATGCTTATTTCATGCTATAAACATTAATATTTTTAACTATATATTTGATCCAACTTTAGACATGTTAACCAAAAATATATCTAGAATTATATTTTTTTTTTTGTGTGGAGAAAGGCAATACTAGATGTTATGTAGAGAAAAGAGAGATTAAAAATCTTGCTAGCAGGAAGAGATGAACTAAGTTTTTTGCGCAAAAAATGAATTAAGTTCCTTAAGCCCTTCTCTCATTTTACCAAGTGGCAGCAGCATATATAATTTATTTACATATCGGACCACTCCTGTACAAAAGACTACGACCTGCTTCCTAGGGCTCCTAATTTCCATCTCCACGACCAAAGGAGCATAAATAGAAGGCAAAATGAACCCATATTGGTAACCGGCGTTTGCGCCAGTAGTCAGGTACTATAGCACAAAGATAGGTACAAGAGTTACGATCTGCTTCCTACGGCTAAGAACTACCACCTTCGGGACCAAAGGAGCATAAACAAAAGGCAAAACGAACCCATATGGTTACCGGTGTTTGCGTCAGTAATCAGTTACTGGCACAAAGCTAGGTTAAGATAGATCCAAGAGTTGCACTTTTCGGCTTATCGCCGTTGTCATCAGACGAAGATGAAGAGCTGCTATTGGAACAAGCCTTTGGGGCGTGCAGGTATTGCTCTTGGAGCTCCAATTGCAGGAATAATGTTTGGGGCCTCAAGCGCATGTATTGCTCCTGGAGCTCCAATTGCAGGAACAATGTTTAGAGCTTCAGATGCAGGAGCTACAAGTGCTGAAATCACACCGTTAGCCTCATAGTTGTCGTTGTCAGAATCATCATCAGAACTGCTACTTGAGGAACCCTCTGGAGCGTACATCATCGATGTCTGAGTTCTCAACAGCATCATTGTAGTTGACAACTCTCCTTTGCCTCTTGCCACGACCCAGATCCACCTTGGGAGTAGCAGGCTTCAGAACCTTGAGGTCCTCTACTTTGGGGGAACCAGGTTCTTCATCCTCCATGCCGTGTGCAAAGCTCACAATGCTCCCAAGATAGCCATTGTCATCTTTGGAGCACTTTTCCTCAAAACCGGGGTCTAGCTTCAGGAGATTCTCAATGGCCTCATCATCATAATGGATTGAAGTGGCACTGATCTTTTTCTTGTCAATAATTGTCTTTGCTCCATGGAGAAGTATAGACTGCAACTCATCTACATTTGGCTTCTTATTAGAAGAGTTCATTAACATATTCTCTATAGCTAACTTCTGCCTGGACTTTTGCAATATCTTCTCTTCAACTGAACACTTTGTTATGAGCTGGTAAACAACTACTGGCCGGGTCTGCCCAATCCGGTGTGCTCTAGATTGTGCTTGCAAGTCCATAAACGGATTAAAATCAGGATCTGTAAACAGAACACCAACAATTAGTGCCCAGAGGACTATATTCCTATATTCTTTTGATTTGAGAAGTCTGCATGGAAGAACACACAACAAAAGCTACTAACCATAAATGATTACTCTGTCAGCTCCAGGCTGCAAACACAGTAAGCGTTGTTAGGACAATGATGGAGATGGGGTTAGCTTTGCTAGTACCAAAATTGTGTGACGGGACTAGACTCATGTTAGAGAAAAAAACTAATATGAACAGTATTATAATACATACGAGGTCAACACCTAGACCGCCAGCTCGAGTTGACATCAAGAAAATGAATATTTCACTTTCAGCTCTGTTGTATTCTTTTATGCTTTCCTGCCTTGATGAGAGTGATGTCTGTCCATCAATGCTGCCAAGTGCCAACACAAACATGAAGTGCCAAAAATGCAGTACATGAACAGCATGTCAAGATGAAACAAAGATTATCCATGCATAATACTTGAGGACAGATGAGACAAAAGATTGATCAAATACATACCGTGCATATTTGTACCCCAAGTAAAAAAGGAAATCCTCAAGAATATCAAGCATCGTGGTCATTTGCGAGAAGATCAGTACACGATTTCCTCTTTCTTTCAGTCTCGGAAGCAACTGCACATCAAAAATTAAGAATTATTACACTCTGGCCTCCTTCTTGGCCTACTCCTCCTTCAACCTGGTGAGCTCCGCCTGGGCTTCCTAGACCTTGACAGAGGCCTTCAGCTCCGTGCCCTGAGCATATGACTGTTTCCGGAATGAGAATTTGGAAGATATTTACAGCAGGGAATGACAAAATGCATTTACTTACCCTCAGGTGGCCGTTAAAGACAGAAGTCTGGTTCAGCAGCCCGGACCAAGACCTCATCAACTCGGCGAACTCCGGACTATACGCCTAGAGCTGGGTACCCAGTCTGGTAACTGGGACGACATCCTCCTCCTCTGTTTGCTGGGCGCTTGTCATCGGCACATCTGGGGAAGGAGCACTCGGCGCAGCGGTGCTTGGGTCAGCCCTCGTGCTCTGCACATCTTCACCAGTAGTAGCCTTTGTAGGCTCTGGCCCCGGTGGCTGGTGAGCTTCGCCTGCTTCAGTCGCCGCCACCTCTAGCCGCAGCACCTCTACACCCTCTGTAGTACCCGGCTGCGTAGGTTGCTCTGCTTCACCATCAGCGAGCGTCGGACCCTACGCTCGTGGTATCTCAGTGGACCCGAGTGGAGACACAAGCCTGCTTGCCTGGCCTTTTTCCACCCGGGTACCATCGGTATAAAGATGGCAACGGGGAATTCCCCATCGGGTATCGTCCTCCCATCCCCGTCCCCATGGGGGAAGATTTTCTCCGTCCCCATCCCCGTGAAAGCTGGTGGGGGACCTTCTCTCCCCATCCTCGAACCCGAGCGGGGAATGCATCCCCGACATGGTCCCCGTCCCCGCGATATAAGCTTGAAAAAAATTAATCAAATCAACAATCTAGAAGAATAAATGTTAACCACCAACGCATCTTGAATCATATGAAATGAGATCGTTTTGTTTTACAACTCACAGCTTCTTTGCTGCCAAAATCATAAACAAATCAATAAGAAAACAAATACACAAGTGCTTGGGTCAGGATGAGAAAGTAAAAGTAAAAAGGCACGATACAAATGCAATACACCCATGCTGTCCACTAGCAAGATGAGAAAAAGGAGACGCAACACAACACGGCAACAAACCAACAACCATCTTTCTTGCAGATGGAGGTACCGCCGTACCGAGCGGCAGGTTTCCTATGCAGGGGCCGTGGCAGCTCCACAACTGGCGATGGTCTGGCCACGCCGCCAGGTCCTGGAGGCTTCAGGGTGCTACACGGGCGGAGGGGCATGAGTTGATGACGGACGAGCTGTTGGCTGCAACCTCCGCTACCGTGAGCATGCAAGAGCGAGAGTGAGAGATGCCGAGCGAGACCGTGTGCGGCACGACAGCTGGAGGACGGGGGTGACCAGATAGGGACTGAGGAATTAGGGTTGGAATGGAGGTTTATATACTCCGTGACTTGTTGGGCCTTTACATGGGCCTAGCGCCCTGGCTGACTGGTGCTTGCTTCACGGGTTGGGTCGGCGGGTATCGGGGTCGGGGACCAGCCAACCATCCCTGACGGGGACGGCTTTCCTACCAAATGTATCCCTGTGGAGATCAATTCTCCTTCATCCCCGTCCCCTAAAGGAAGAATTCTTCGTGGGGAATCAGGGATTGGGTCCCCATTGCCATATTGATATCGATACGTGGGCTCTCTTCAACCCGGAGCTCTTCACTCTGTGCCCGAGTACTCAGTGTCTTTTTTACCATGTTATGAGTTGCAACACTTACTTGGGACTAGATTTTTTCTTTAGGGTGGGCTTTCCTAATGATATACCACTAAGCGATCTACCTAGCTCCAGGCTTGATACAGATGCTGACAGCACTGAGTCCTCCTGATGACTCATAGTGCTAGCACCCTATCCAAGTGTGATCCCATCACCCTGAGGTGGCACCCGGGTGCTCAACAGGTCTGGTGGCGACATCCTGCCAAAAGCAAATAAACGTCACCAAGTATACCTATGTTAAGAATTCAGTAACAGAATTTTATTTGAAAAGAATACTTACTGTCTGATAGAAAACGATGTGTCTTCCTCCTCTTCTGTTTGTTCCTCCACTGCCTCATGTGTAGTAGTTGTTCACGAGTTTGATTTAGCATAGGGTAAAATTCAGACTACATGGAGATAGTTTAAACATCCAGTGTGTAGGCTCGACGGGGCCTCTTGGGCACTGCCCCGCTCCTAACGGCAACATCAGCCTCCAACGATTGTTTCTTGCTAGCGGCACCCTGCCTAGCACCTGGGTTTGCCTGGACTATGACGACGTCCGAGCTTCCTTCAGACTCACCCTCGGCTTCCTGGCCTATAGGGACGACGGAGGCGGCGCTCCCTCTGTCTGCTCTGCTGGATGCTGCTCCGCTTCCGCCAAGTCCTCTAGAGTCAGGACATGGAGGACGGGCAGGCAAATCATTGAAATTCCGCCCCAACTCCTACATCAACACACAAGAGTCAGTTTTTTCATAGTATTAAGATATTTACATATCACAATGTCAATATACTTACAGTGGCTGGCAAATTCTGATGATCATGCTTCGTGTATTGGTATGGTATCACCTGTACTGACGCAAGCACGTTCTGAATTCTCTCTAGAACTTCACCCTCTATCAGTTCATCAGTGGTTATCCGGGCAGGGTCCTCTGGCCTAGTGTACTCGGACCCATAGTGGATCCTCTCCTACAGAGGCTGTACTCAGCGCCTAATGAAGCTGGCAACCACACCGACTCCACTAAGGCCTTAGTCCTTCATGGCTCGGATTTGCTTGAGGAAAGGATGAATACCCTCAAGTGCTGTTGCACTCGGCGTCTCCTTATCCCAATGGTTATTGGGTACTGGTGCAGTGTTGCTATGCACCTTAGGGGGGCCACATGTTCCCCGCATATAACCACTCGGCCCTCCAGTTCTTTACAGAATCCACCAGGATATAGTGGACATACTCGTTCTTCCTCCCCACACGGAATTGAATACCAGCACACTGAAAGCTCTAGTTTGGTTTTGGTGAATTAATAAAACCCTAAGTGCTAACCTAGTTTATCAAAGTGATTATGAGATAGGTAGCACATTCCAAGTGGTGAAGAAAATGAAGATCATGACATGATGATGGTGATGCCATGGTAACAATCAAGTGCTTGGACTTGAAAAGAAGAAAGAGAAAAACAAAAGGCTCAAGGCAAAGGTATAAATGGTAGGAGCCATTTTGTTTCGGTGATCAAGACACTTAGTGAGTGTGATCACATTTAGGTTCGATAGCCATACTATTAAGAGGGGTGAAACTCGTATCAAAATGTGGTTATCAAAGTGCCACTAGATGCTCTAATTCATTGCATATGCATTTAGGATCTAGTGGAGTGCTAACGCCCTTGAAAATGTTTTGTGAAAATATGCTAACACACATGTGCATAAGGTGATACACTTGGTGGTTGGCACATTTGAGCAAGGGCTAGGAACTTCACCGGTGGAGTGTCCGCCCATAGAGTGTGGACAGTCCGACAGTGCCACCGGCGCCCTAGACTAAAAAAACGGAGGTCACTGTAAGTGACCGGACGCTGGTCTCGGTAGGACCGGCTCGTCCGGTCAGGTGAAGCATGAAGACGCTGGCGTCGGTCTCTAACCAGACGCTGGGTCACTTAGTGATCGGACGCTAGAAGGTTGCATTCGGTCCTACTGACGTGGTAGCGCATAGGGGAGTTGTCGTGTGACCGGACGCTGGGTGTGTCCGGTCGAGCATGACTGGACACGTCCGGTCGTAAAAAGTCGTCTCTAGATGCTTACTAGAAACGACCGGACGCTGGGGTTCAGCGTTCGGTCACTTCACAGCAGCGCGTCCGGTCATCACTTTGAAAGGTCCTAATATGGCTAGAGGGGGGGGGGTGAATAGCCTATTTAAAAATCTACAAATCAACTAGAGCAATTTAATTTGTATGACAAATAGCGAAATACAAACTTGCTCTAGCTCTACAAGGGTTGCAAGCCACCTATCCAACAATTCTAGTTGCAATGATTACTAGGCACACAACTTGTAATGTTACTACTCACCAAGAGCTCTCAATCTTGCTACTCTAAAGAGCTCCACTAGATGAACTTAAAATAACAAAGCAAGCTCTCAATTCTAATTACTCTAAAGAGCTTGCCATAACTAGTTTGCAAGAATATAAATGAGTGAGTAGGGTGATTATACCGCCGTGTAGAGGAGTGAACCAATTACAAGATGAATACTAAATCAATCACCGGGAGAATACCAAAGGGCAAGAGACAACCAATTTTTCTCCCGAGGTTCACGTGCTTGCCGACACGCTAGTCCCCGTTGTGTCGACCAACACTTGGTGGTTTGGCGGCTAAGAGGTGTTGCATGAACCTCGTCCACACGATTGGACACTGCAAGAACCTACCCACAAGTGAGGTAACTCAATGACACGAGCAATCCACTAGATTTACCTTTTGGCTCTCCGCCGGGGAAGGCACAAGACCCCTAACAATCACCACGATCGGAGCCGAAGACAATCACCAACCTTCGCTCAACGATCCTTGCTGCTCCAAGCCATCTTGGTGGCGGCAACCACCAAGAGTAACAAGTGAATCTCGTAGCTAAACACGAATGCCAAGTGCCTCTAGATGCAATCACTCAAGCAATGCACTTGGATTCTCTCCCAATCTCACAATGATGATGAAACAATGATGGAGATGAGTGGGAGGGCTTTGGCTAAGCTCACAAGGTTGCTATGTCAATGCAAATGTCCAAGAGAGAGAGCTTGAGCCAGCCATGAGGCTTAAATAGAAGCCCCCACGAAATAAAGCCGTTGGGCTACTCACTGCACTGAACACGGGCCAACTGGATGCTCCGGTCAGATTGACTGGATGTTGGACCCCAGTGTCCGGTCGCGCGATACACGCCACATGTCCCCTCTCTTCAAATACTGAGCGCCCTATCCCAACGGTTAAGTGATGACCAAACGTGCTGCTACGAGGTGACCGGACGCTGGACCTCAGTGTCTGGTCGTTTCCAATAAGGTTCCATTTGCGCAAAATCACGACCGGACGCGTCCGGTCATGCTCGACCGGACTCACCCAGCGTCCGGTCACTCAATGTCTCCACTTTGCACCACACATCAGCGTACGTCAGCATTGACCGGACACACCCTACCAGCGTCTGGTCATAAGACCGAGACGCGTGCTCACTGCTGCTACTGACTGGACTCTAAACCCAGCGTCCGGTCACTACACCACTAGCGTCCGGTCACTCTATGAACCCCTGTCTTTTCTATCTAGGGTGCCGGTGGCACCGTTGGACTATCCGCACTCTACGGGCGGACACTCCGCCGATGAGGTTTCTAACCCTTACTCAAATGTGCCAACCACCAAGTGTATCACCTTGTGCACATGTGTTAGCATATTTTCATAAAAAGCATTTTCAAGGGTGTTAGCACTCCACTAGATCCTAAATGCATATGCAATGAGTTAGAGCATCTAGTGGCACTTTAATAACCGCATTTCAATACGAGTTTCACCCTCTTAATAGTATGGCTATCTAACCTAAATGTGATCACACTCGCTAAGTATCTTGATCACCGAAATAAAATGGCTCCTACTATTTATACCTTTGCCTTGAGCCTTTTGTTTTTCTCTTTCTTCTTTTCCAAGTTCAAGCATTTGATCATCACCATGCCATCACCATTGTCATGATCTTTGCCATTGCTTCATCACTTGGAGTAGTGCTGCCTATATCATAATCACTTTGATAAACTAGGTTAGCACTTAGGGTTTCATCAATTAACCAAAACCAAAATAGAGCTTTCACACTTGACCGTTGAGATCGGGCGATTGTCGACGAAATATGGTCGGCAGTCTACCTAGGGGTATGCCCAAGGTAGTAGATTATCGGTAGATAGATGCGCAAGCAACAAACAAGATGGTTACGCAAGACAGACACAAGGTTTTATCCAGGTTCGGCCGCCATAAAGGCATAATACCTACGTCCTACGTCTGATTGTATTGCTGTATGTCAATGAGAGATGTTTTTTAGAGGGGTCCCCTGCCCGCCTTATATAGTCTGGGGGGCAGGGTTACAGATCTAGAAACTAATCCTAGCCAGTTATAATTGCCATAGGTGGCCGGATAAGGATTCCTATTCTAACCTACCAGGATCTTGCTTGATCTCTAAATCTGTCTTGATTCTTTGCGCGGGACTCCGAATAGGCTGGCCGGGCCACGCGTCGTCTTCTAGTGGACTGGACCCCCTGATCCGGGCTGGCCCAAGCCTAGCCGTAAGGGTATAGGGGTTAATACCCCCACAGCTAGTCCCCGAGCACCATGTATTATGCTGTGACACGCCGTTTGATCTCCTTCGACTAATGCGATCTGTCTTTATGTCATCTCCAACTGATTGAGACATTGACCAATCAAATGCGCCAGCATTCTGGTCAGAACAGAGAGCAGTAGACCACGATTATAGCCGAAGATTCTGGTTGTCCGAAGAATGCATGGTGCTCTTAAAGAAAAAAGAAAAAAGATTTCTTTCCTTATCAAGTGTGCCCACTTGTATTTCTGAAAAGAAATGTAAGTGACCCTTGGACAATAATAATTCTGGCAGTCAGTCAAAGCATAGGGGTCAATAAAATAAACACATTCACCGCAAGGTGAAGTGTGCCCACTTAGTCCCCGAGCCTGGTAGTAGGTGACGTAGGCACGTGGTGCCAGGGTCTAAAAAGAATTTTCTCTGAAGTTAAGAATCCAATCGTCGTACAAGCAATACGAGATGCACCGGCAGGTGCATCGTACCGATGTAGTCCCCGAGCTTGCTGGAAGGCGAAGTATAAGCCTTGTAGCAAGGTCTAAATAAATGCCTCTCGACTATATGTGAGTACAAATCACATGTAGCCAAGGAGAGCGGTCACCGAGTAGTGGTCGGAGCAGTCCCCGAGCACGGTAGTGGTCTGGACAGTCCTCTAGCACGATAGTGGTCTGGACAGTCCCCGATCACGGTAGTGGTCTAGGCAGTCCCCGAGCATGATAGTGGTCTGGACCATCCCTGAGCACGAGACGTGCGGCGAACAACCAAATGCCACTTGTACTATTATTTGGTGTATTTATTTATCTTCTTACTCTGTCAAGTCCAATCTGACACGTCTGGTCAAAAAAGTAGACGGGTATAGCACGTCATACTGCTTTTTGTCTTTTCAAGCAAACAGTCACTTGGCACCTATAAGGAAGGTGCGTCAGTGTGGGCCCTCTCACACTAGTAACGAAGAGGCGCATACACTAATAATGAAGAGGCACATATATTGGCATAGATCTCGAGGTTGTGAAAACAACCGTCTACGGCGCGTGCGCACGTCTCCCAAGAATCTCGGGCAGATAAAACGGCAGAACTCTTGGTTAAATATAGTATAGAATTGGTAAGTTACTTTTCACCGAACCCTATTACCATTCGCCGCCGCAGCCTTCTTCTTCCTCTTGCCAACCCTAATACCTCCAAAATCATCACCAATCACTCCTCCACTGTATCCGCTTTCATCAGCAAGGTCGGATTCATGATGAAAAGTGACGCCCAGAAGAAAGCCGGTGTGGGGGTATTAACCCCTATACCCTTACGGCTAAGCTTGGGCTGGCCCGGATCGATGGGTTCGGTCCATCCGAAAGACGACGTGCGGCCCAGCCAACCTGGTTAGAGTCCCGCGCAAGGAGTCAAGGCGGATTTGACGATCAAGCAGGATCCTGGTCGGTTAGAATAGGATTCCTTGTCCGGCCACATATGGCAATTGTAACTGACTAGGATTAGTTTCCAGATCTGTAACCCTACCCCTCGGACTATATAAGGCGGGTAGGGGATCCCTCTAAAAAACATCTCTCATTGACATACAACAATACCAATCAGACGCAGGACGTAGGTATTACGCCTTCTTGGCGGCCGAACCTGGATAAAACCTCGTGTCTGTCTTGCGTCACCGTCTTGTTTGTGACTTGCGCATCTGTCTATCGATAATCTACTACCTTGGGCATACCCCTAGGTAGACTGCCGACCGTATTTCGTCGACAGTGGCGTGCTAGGTAGGGGACCCCTTTAGGGGATCGTGCGCGCTGATCTATGGTGAACCAGATGGGATCTAAAGATAGACGCCGCTCGTGGCAACCTGACTTCCTACGGCGGCATGCTTCAACAGCCTGATAGGCTCGATATCCCTCAGCTCGAGCGCTCCATCTACAACGGCAACGGACGACGCCCCAGCTCTCTAGATCTAATCACGGGACAACAAACTACACGATGGCATGACTCATCCTCCTCCGATCGGTCCCACTTGGCTTCGACAAACACGTCGAGCTGCATCCGCATGGGAATACAGGAATCCTACTCCGACCGGACATGCATAGGAGTCCTGCTCTAGTTCGATACGTGCATAATGATTGATGATTACTATCGGGTCCGGCTACCTAAAAAATAATCCCAGTCGAACATGCGTCTAGTCTACTCTACAGCACCATGAAGATTTGGCCAGAGCATCGTTCCGTCACGAGCAAACAAGAAGAATGTACGGGGGCCATGCAAGATATTTAACCAAGGCAAAATTCGCACGTCCGTGCATGCATGACATGCTCTAGGAGTCATACTACATGGCAACATGCACGATGCCTTGGTCTCCGTAGCCTCAAGAGTCAAGACTTGATCAATAGATGACATGATGATCTACGCCACCATATAGCTAAATATAGTTTCCATATACGACAACAAGCCAATAAGGAAGGAGCAAGATAGAAGAAGAGGCTACCGGGATGTATAGGCTTGGGGACCACGGACCACGTCGACCACGTCCCAAGCGGCTCCACCGAGCTCCGACCACGTCGACCACAGACCACGTCGACCATGTCCCGAGCGGCTCCGCCGAGCTCCGACCATGTCAACCACGGACCACGTCGACCACGTCTCGAGCAGCTCCGCCGAGCTCCGACCACGTTGACCACGGACCACGTCGACCACGTCCCAAGCAGCTCCGCCGAGCTCCGACCACGTCGACCACGGACCATGTCGACCACGTCCTAAGCGGCTCTACCGAGCTCCGACCACCTCGACCACCAGACCACGTCGCAATGATGATCGTCGCGAAGAACGGCGCTATGACAACTGCGACCACCGTCACAACAGGCCAAAAAGCACGAGGACCGGACAAATTTATCGCCATCGACCAGATTTCTATCGAAAGATAAGTACACTTCTAATATTTATATTTAATATAATTTTCATTACGATGTTTCTCCACAACGTCCTTGTCATGATTATTCTTCAAATAACGTTTGTCCATGTATACCATCTTAAATATAACATATAGATATACTTAATGCAAATACTCGACCAGTCATGTTGATGCTCGATGCCTCCAGAGATGGCCCTGTCTCCGGCTCCTCCCTACACGTGCACGAGCGTCCGCCCTCTGCGTTATGGGTGGTCGGCAGCGGCTCCTTAGTGATGCTTTGTTCTTCCTACACGTGCACGGGCTCCGCGCCCAGCGTTATGGTTAACGGGCTAGCTAGGGCTGGAGACTCAGCTACATACTAACTGGTTGGACAGTTTATATTAAGTATAAACACAAACTTCACATTAACACTGATGTTTACAAAGCACCAACTGCTTTATCACATCATGCTCATTTACAAGTGACTGCTAAGCGTTGTTTCTTCACCGCTGATTTTTCTCCGTAATTTATTATTTCATACATCATGTTCTACCATTCTACATATTTATATTGCAGGAATTTTGAGCTATGCTCGGGGACTTCGTCGCTTGCTTCTCGACCTACGCTCGGGGACTGCCTCGATCACTCTCCGACCACAGCTCGGGGACTTCATCACTCGCTTCTTGACCTATGCTCGGGGACTGCCTCGATCACTCTCCGACCACGGCTCAGGGACTTCGTTGCTTGCTCCTCGACCTATGCTCGGGGACTGCCTCGATCACTCTCCGACCACAGTTCAGGGACTTTGCGTCTCAACTACATGCGACTGGCGACTCGCATATAGTTGGGATATTCTTTCTCGTTTAGACCTTGCTACAAGGCTCATACCTCGCCTTCCAGCAAGCTCGGGGACTACATCGGTACGATGCACCTGCCGGTGCATCTCGTATCGCTTGTACGACGATTGGATTCTCAACTTAACTGAGAATTCTTTTTAGACCCTGGCACCACGTGCCTACGTCACCTACTACTAGGCTCGGGGACTAAGTGGGCACACTTCACCTTGCGGTGAATGTGCTTGTTTTTCGACCACTACGCCTTTGATGATCAAAGATGCTACGCTTCAAGACGCACTTACATTTCTTTTCAGAAATACAAGTGGGCACACTTCCCGGGATGGAAATCTTTTTCTTTCTTCTTAAGATCACCATACATTCTTCAAACAACCTACTTCTCCGGCGACAACGGTGGTCGGAGATGTCAATAACTCAAGCCTCACTGTTCGGAGAAGGTTAAAATCGCGTGTCGCATCAGAATACATGGCGCTCGGGGACTAGCTGTGGGGGATATACCCCCGGGTACCACAAGATGGTACATGGGCCGCACCATCTGAGGTGGCCCGGCCCATAAGATCAAAGCGTACACATCAAGATTACAAGTTGTACTAGATATTGTAATAGTACCAAATTAGATACTTTACTTGTAACCTTGTCTCTTCGGAGTATATAAGGAGAGACAAGGGTCCCCTAGAGGGCAGGTTAATCTGTATACATCTCAATACAATGCACCAAAGACACAGGACGTAGGGTATTACGTCGACTAGACGGCCCGAACCTGTCTAAATCGCTGTCTCTGCGCCTTGTGTCACCATCTGGTTCCTAATTACGCGCACCGTCTACCGATAATCTACCACCACGGGCACCCCCCTTGGTGGACTGCCGACCATATTTCGTCGACACTTCCTGGGACGGAATATGGCGCGCCACTATCGACGAAATATGGTCGGCAGTCCACCGAGGGGGGTGCCCGTGGTGGTAGATTATCGGTAGACGGTGCGCGTAATCAGGAACCAGATGGTGACACAAGGCGCAGAGACAGCGATTTAGACAGGTTTGGGCCGTCTGGTCGACGTAATACCCTACGTCCTGTGTCTTTGGTGCATTGTATTGTGATGTATACAGATTAACCTGCCCTCTAGGGGACCCTTGTCTCTCCTTATATACTCCGAAGAGACAAGGTTACAAGTAAAGTATCTAATTTGGTACTATTACAATATCTAGTACAACTTATAATCTTGATGTGTACGCCTTGATCTTACGGGCCGGGCCACCTCGGATGGTGCGGCCCATGTACCATCTTGTGGTACCCAGGGGTATATCCCCCACAGCTAGTCCCCGAGCGCCATGTATTCTGATGCGACACGCGATTTTAACCTTCTCCGAACAGTGAGGCTTGAGTTATTGACATCTCCGACCACCATTGTCGCCGGAGAAGTAGGTTGTCCAAAGAATGTATGGTGCTCTTAAGAAGAAAGAAAAAGATTTCCGTCCCGGGAAGTGTGCCCACTTGTATTTCTGAAAAGAAATGTAAGTGCGTCTTGAAGCGTAGCATCTTTGATCATCAGAGGCGTAGTGGTCGAAAAACAAGCACATTCACCGCAAGGTGAAGTGTGCCCACTTAGTCCCCGAGCCTGGTAGTAGGTGACATAGGCACGTGGTGCCAGGGTCTAAAAAGAATTCTTAGTTAAGTTGAGAATCCAATCGTCGTACAGGCGATACGAGATGCACCGGCAGGTGCATCGTACTGATGTAGTCCCCGAGCTTGCTGGAAGGCGAGGTATGAGCCTTGTAGCAAGGTCTAAATGAGAAAGAATATCCCAACTGTATGCGAGTCGCCAGTCGCATGTAGTTGAGACGCAAAGTCCCTGAACTGTGGTCGGAGAGTGATCGAGGCAGTCCCCGAGCACAGGTCGAGGAGCGAGCGACGAAGTCCCCGAGCTGTGGTCAGAGAGTGATCGAGGCAGTCCTCGAGCATAGGTCGAGAAGCGAGCGATGAAGTCCCACAGCTCGGCGGAGCCGCTTGTGGTACCCGGGGGTATATCCCCCACAGCTCGGCGGGTACCGATAATCTACCACCACGGGCACCCCTCTCAGATGGTGCACACGACTCCCAATAATCTCGGGCGAACAAAACGACGGAGCTGTTTGTTTTATATAATGTAGATCTGGTAAGTTACTCACACCGTTCCCCATTGTCATCCGCAGCCGCAACCTTCTTCTTCCTCCTGCCGAACCCTATTCCTTCAAAAATCATCGCCAATCCCCTCGCCACCGCATCCACCCCCTTAGTAAGGACAGACTAATGGTGAAGAGAGATGCCTAGAAGAAAGGTGGGGTCATGGCGAAGGAATGGTGGAAGTCGCGGAGCAATGAGCAGACCATCGAGGACCTCGTCGCCATGGGAGTGCTCCACAACAAGGCACTCGCGGGATGGCGTGCGCCGGAAGGAGAAAGCTTCCCCGATCCACAACCAGGTGAGATTGTGGTTTTTGAAGACTTCTTCAAACGGGGTTTCGGGATTCTAGTGCACCCTTTCCTTCAGGGTCTCTGCTTGTACTACGAGATTGGGATTTGCAATCTGCATCCCAACTCGATTCTCCTTATCTCCACCTTCATCCATCTCTATGAGTCTTATGGTGGCTTGCAGCCCCATTTCGACCTCTTTCGCCACCTGTTCTGTCTTCGAAAGAAAGGGAGCGGTGGCTCGAAGATAGCCGGAGGCGTCTACCTGAATCTGTGCAACGGCATGAAAGCACAATACTTGCACTGCCCCTGGAACACCTCGCTGGATGAGTGGTACAAGAAGTGGTTCTACATCCGTGAAGAACCGAACACCATCACCCTGTGCGACATGGGGCTGATTCCAGAGAAGAAGAATAGCTGGACAGAGAAACCCGAGAGCCTAGAGCAGATCGCCGAACTGCTCGGGATGATCCCGTGGGGAAAGCTAGATGGCCCAAGTGTGGTCGGGAACTTCATTAGCCGAAGGATCCAGCCCTGCCAGAAGAGGGTTCATCCAGGCTTCGAGTACCAGGGGAGCGCCGATCCAACAAGGACCAGGAAGGAGCCGCTCGACAAGATGGAAATCAAGGCCAAGATTGGGGAGCTCTTCAACCTAGCCGATCCTAATTACGTCAAGCTAAACGACATCGAGCACGCCTTCAAGCTGGCTCGACCTCCCCCAAAGGTAAATGATGCCTCCTTTTAATTATAGAGTCATGTTGTAACCATAAATTGACTGTTGTCCCTGCTTTGTGCCTTAGTGTAATGGTCGTGACTGGGCAGCAGTGTTCGTGTCGCCTCCCCCCGGTGTAGATTGGCCTCAAGCTGCCGGCCCAGCCACCCAGACCAGCACCAGGACCGACGACGTCCACTGGGCGGCACTCGAGACTGTGGAGGACGCATCGACCAGAGCCGCTGGCAAGCGTTCGGCGGCCAGCAAACGACGCCAAGCCATCTTCCCCCTGTTGGACGACGAAGCAGAGGATGCGGACATCTTTCGGCTCGTCCCTCGAAAGAGGAGAAGACAGATGGGATCGTCGGAGCAAGGTGGCTCCTCTGTGTCAGCAGTGGTCGCATCAACGACCACTGCAACACAGAGGACAAGTGAGGGAAACGTCGAGCATCAAACCCCGACGCCTGTACCGGAGGTGGAAAGAGACCATGTGGAACCTGCCGAGCACGTGGAGCAGGGGCGGTCGAGAAGACGCTCCTTCGCAACATCATTCTGCAAATCGAAGCTGTAAGTATCTATATCTTTGATGTAAGCTTGTAATTTGCATTGGATACTATTATCCTCTGATCTTGTCTCTGATATATTAGGTCGGCGTCCACCAAGAACCCCGACCAGCTAGCCGGGTGCGGCACAACTTTGCTAGTAATGGTGGGACAAACTGCCCAGCTGCTAGCCGTGGAGGAGCCTATAGTAGGAACTACGCCTGGACCTCAGCAGGCGGATGACTAGACGCCAGTCCCCGAGTGGCTGGTCGAGAAGACAGCCGAGCAGAGTACAAGTGCTCCGAGCACGAACCCTGCTGAGGCGGATACCATGGCACCAAGGGAGCCGGATCTAGCCGAGGAGCAGCAGCCAGAAGTGGCCCAGAGCATTCTTGCCGACGCGATGGCTCGTGGAAAAGCCCTAGTGGTCGTGGAGTCTACAGACTCCAGACCAGCGCTGCCTCTCGAACAGGACGATGAAGAGGAAGAAGTAGAAGAGGTCCTAGGCCGTCCCCAAGATAGACGACAACATGTATATGTGTCGCGCTATCGGAACGACGAATGTGTTATGCACAAAGAAATCCCAGAGGTCGAAGAGACCCTAAGAGTCGAACGGGCGGCCAAGCGTCTGGTGATAGAAGTCCAGGTATGTTTGGCTTGAATCCTTGACCCTGTTATGTAGTCGAACTGTCTGACTTAGCTTGTCTGTATGCATGACTTGATGAAAACCGCAAAATACCGAAAGAGGTGCTTCGACCAGATTGAAGGAATCACGGCGACCAATAAAGAACTGGCGGCCGAAGTGGAATGCTTGCGGCGCCAACTTGAAGCCGTCGACCAGGAGAGGACAGATCGAGAAACACAGAACCAAAACCTAGTCGGCCAGCTCAATAACAAAGAGCTGGAGAAAACAAGTAAAGTTTCATCTTATCATAGTAAGTGCGGGACTTGTGTTGTTATATTCTTGGTAGTAACAGCTGTAATGTAGGTTTAGAAGCTGAAGTGGCCCACCTCCAAGGGGAAAATAGCCATGTGACCACAGAGTGTGGTCGCCTGAAGGAGGACAACGTGAAGCTAGCACGTAGCCAGTCTCAACTCCAAGACCACACCAACAAAATGAAGGAGGAACTAAAAAGTAAGTATTCCAGATCACCTTTCTCATTCTGTTGCCCACCTTGCCTTGTCGTGTTATCACATTTGATGTTTTGTACTGTGTTCAGTTTTGAAAGTCAATGCCAAGAAGCACCTAGAGGCTGTGATCAAAGAGCATGATGACTGGAAAGCACGATGCCTCAAGGCCACCGAGGAGCGGAACACGTGGAAGAACCGGTGCCAAGAAGTGGCAACTGGCATTGTGCCCATCCTCGACCTTATCGACCCGACACTCATAGAGGAAGAGCCGAGGACCCCCCAGCTCAGACTGGTCGAGAGATGCAGACAAGCGTGGGGATGGTTCCAAGAGTTCGTGAAGGAGGCTGGTGAGTACACGGGTGCCCATGTACTAAGCATGGTGCGTGCCCACTACCCCCTGATCGACCTCAAGCGCTTGGAGGCTGGGTACCCAAAGGAGGTAGACCCAGACATGGCAGAGGAACTTCGGACGACCCAGCTGGACTTGTCGTCAAAGATAATTGGTGATATTAACCTGTGTGGAGGTGGGACAGCACCTGTACAGGGTATGCCATCGATGAGTCAGCTGGAAATGCCATCAGCTGCAAGCCAACCAACGAAGCCTGCGGTCTCGACCAGCCAGGCACCAGCGGGGCCATCCCCTTCAGCTCGACTAGCACAAGAGTCCTCGGGACTCGAGTAGGGTATCGGAAGCGGCGAGCAGTAAGTGCCCTGCGCCCTGACCAGCCAATGTAATAGGCTTAGAGCTGTAGAAGGAGGACATAGTTGTGTTATTGTGAACTTGAGCCTCTTCAGGCAAGCTTGTAATAACATAACTGTATATTATTATAAGCTTATTTGCTTTGTATAAAGCGTATTTAAGCTTGATACTTTATGTTGGTGTAACTAAGTAAGAACATATTAACGTTCTGTTTAGTTGTACCATCGTGCTCGACACATCATCCTGAAAAGTTTGTGCGGCCCTAGTTTTCCATGTGGTTGGAGTGTGAGGTCCGGTGACCTGTGCACACGTAGACGCAGACAAGTTAAACCAAGGGGGACCTGCCGATCACCCGTAACGTAGAGAGCGGATCCCATGCACGTATTGGGAGGAACCGGAGACAGGGCCTGCTCCAAAAACCGTAGAAGGAGTGGTGGTCGGTTTTTACTGGCTAAGTTAGAATAACCATAAAATTCGAAGTGACACATTAGAGTGGTCGGAGAAATCATAATTGCTTTATTGAATTAAATCGAAAGTACAAGAGGAGTACATATCTCAGTAGTTAAGCATAGAAACGTCTAAGCTTGTCGATGTGCCACGAGTTTGGTACGTCCGTACCATCCAGGCGAGCTAACTTGTAAGACATTGGTCATGTGACTTCCTTGATCATGAAGGGTCCCTCCATGGGGTTGCAAGTTTGTGGACACCAGCCTGGTTCGTCTTCCATTTCAGGACCAAATCCCCGACCATGAAGAACCGCTCTTTAACATTTTTGTTGTAGTACCTGCGCAAAACATCAAGGTATTTGGTCGTATGTACACAAGAATCGAGCCTTTTCTCTTCTGCGCTGTTTACTTCTAGCTCCCGTACTTCATTGACCTTGCCCTCATCGAAGTTCTCTACCCTTGCTGGTCTGAAAGCTATATCTGGTGGGAGGACTGCCTCAGCGCCGTAAACCATAAAGTATGGTGAGACGCCGGTGTTACGACTGGGCTGAGTTCGGAGGCCCCAGACCACGGCTGGTAACTCCTTGAGCCATCTTCTAGGGGCTTTGTCGTTTTCTCTGTACATCCTCTTCTTCAATGCGTCCAAGATCATGCCATTTGCCCGTTCGACTTGTCCATTAGCTCTAGGGTGCGCCACCGAGACATATTTTACTACTATGCTCCTTTCATCGCAGAAGTCCCAAAAAGCGTTCCTAGTGAACTGAGTACCCAGATCAGTGATGATGCTGTTGGGTATGCCGAAATGATGGATGACCTGGTCGAGGAACATGACAGCCTTTTCTGAAGATGCCTGTACCAAAGGCATGTATTCTATCCACTTAGAAAATTTGTCAAACAGCACAAAGACACATGTAAATTTCCCAGGAGCCGGTTTGAAGGGCCTGATCATATCCAGTCCCCAGCATGCGAAGGGCCAAGAGGCTGGTATCGTCTGGATCTCGTGTGCTAGTACGTGGATTCTTTTGGTGAAGAACTGACAACCCTCACAATGGCGGACTAGCTTCTCTGCGTCGGCTACTGCTAACGGCCAATAAAACCCTGCTCAGAAAGCCTTACCGACCAGTGTTCTTGAGGCCGCGTGGTTGCCGCAGGAGCCAGAGTGGATTTGGTCCAGGAGATGTTCACCTTCTTCCTGGGTTATACACTTCATCAGGATTTCTTCCTTTGTGTTTTTGCGCCATAACTTGCCATCGACGAGCAGATACTACTTACTGCGATGCATCAGGCGCTCGTTTTCTATCCGATCAGTATAATCGCTGCCATCTGTTAAGTACTTGATGAAAGGTACTCTCCAGTCTGGCTCATGAGTGGTCGGAGGTGGCTCGGTTGTGCTTGGCGCCGGAACCGTAGCCACCAATTGCTGGTCCGGAGCTTTGTCGACCGTGGAATCTTTCTCTTCGATGGAAGGCGTGAGCAGGTCTTGGACGAATACGCCATGTGGGATTTTGGCTCAGGATGATCCTAACTTTGACAGCGCGTCTGCTACTTGGTTCTTGTCCTGGACCATGTGTATGTACTCGATGCCATAGAACCTGCCCTCCAGCTTTCTTATCGATTTGCAGTATGCGTCCATCTTTTCGCTGGTCATGTCCCAGTCCTTGTTGAGTTGGTTGATGACCAGAGCCGAGTCTCCATAGACATAGAGACGTTTAACACCAAGCTCAACCGCAATGCGTAAACCATGTAGGCATGCTTCATACTCGGCGGCGTTATTAGATGCCGGGAAATAAATCCTGAGCACGTACCGGAGCTGCTCCTTGGATGGTGACATGAAAAGAACCCCTGCTCCCGCACCGTCAATGTTGAGAGAGCCATCGAAGTACATCGTCCAATATTCGTCGGATCCCGGAGAGGCAGGCGTGCTTAAGTCTGTCCACTCGACGATGAAATCGACGAGTGCCTGAGACTTGATTGTAGTACGGCTTGCAAATTCCAAGGAGAAGGGGCATAGCTCCATTGCCCATTTGACGATGCGCCCGTTCGCATCCTTATTGCGAATGATGTCCCCCAAAGGGTACTCGGTCATGACCACCACACGATATCCGTCGAAGTAATGTCTCAACTTTCGGGATGTTATTAGTATGGCGTAGAGCAGTTTCTGAATCTATGGGTACCTAGTCTTAGATTCATTGAGTACCTCGCTGACGAAGTAAATTGGCCGCTGTACCTTGTAGGTGTGGCCCGGCTCGTCGCGCTCGACCACCATGGTAGTGGAGACCACCCGATTGGTTGCTGCAATGTAAAGTAGGAGGGTTTCATCTTCTCTAGGAGCAGTGAGGACTGGAGGTGATGTAAGGTAATGTTTTAGCTGCGTGAAGGCAGCGTCTACTTCTTCCGACCACTCAAACTTCTCGGATGCTTTGAGCAGTTTGAAAAACGGTAGCCCTTTTTCTCCTAATCTTGATATGAAACGGCTTAGGGCGGCCATGCATCCGGTAAGCTTCTGGACATCCTTCACCTTCTTGGGGGGCTTCATGTCTAAGACAGCTTTGACTTTCTCCAGATTAGGGCGTATGCCATCGTAACTGACGACGTTGCCTAGCAATATCCCAGAAGGAACACCAAAGATGCACTTCTTTGGGTTTAACTTCCATTGGAATGTATTGAGGGCCGCAAAGGTATGTTTTAGGTTGTCAACAAGGGTATGTGCTTCCTTGGTTTTGACAACTACATCATCCACATAGGCCTCTACTAGGTCATCTTTTATCTCATCTGCGAGGCAGGCCTGAATGGCACGTTGGTATGTAGCCCCAGCGTTCTTGAGCCTGAACGACATAGTCGTGTAGTAGTAGGCGCCAAAAGGCGTGATGAAAGACGTCTTGATCTGATCATCCTTTTTTAGAGCGATCTGGTGATAATCAGAGTAGCAATCGAGAAAGGAAAGCAGCTCGCAACCGGCGGTTGAATCTACGACCTCGTCTATGCGAGGTAAGCCGAAGGGGTCCTTAGGGCAGTGTTTGTTGAGATCCGTATAATCAACGCACATTCTCCATTCATTATTCTTTTTGCGTACAAGAACCGGGTTGGCTAACCACTCTGGATGATACACTTCTTTAATAAATCTGGCTACCAAAAGCCGTGTGACTTCTACCCTAATCGCCTCCTTTTTGTCGCGAGCGAACTGTCGTAGCTTCTGCTTGATTGGTTTGGCCTTGCTGTTGACATTTAAGGAGTGCTCGATCAAGTTCTGAGGTACACCAGGCATGTCGGCAGGTTTCCATGCGAACACATCCACGTTGCTCCTCAAGAACCCGACGAGCGCGTCTTCCTATTTGGGATCCAGGTTGGCCCCGATAAGGGCCATTTTACTGGAGTCGCCATCGACCAGCTAGATCACCTTGTGCTCCTTTGACTTGATGTTCTTGCATGGAGTCTCGAGGTCTGGGATCTTCAGGTGGTCGGCTAAGGTCTTCTTAGCGTCGAGCATGGTCTCGGCCATGCGAATAGAGAGGTCGTGGGCCTTTGCTATTTTGAAGCTGTCGTCCTCGCAGGTATAAGCTGCGTATACGTTGCCTCTGAGGGTTAGAACTCCCTTCTTAGTAGGCATCTTGAGCACCAGATACCTGTAATGAGGTATGGCCATGAACTTGGTGAGCGACGGTCGACCAAGAATAGCATGGTAGGTGCCGTCGAAGTCAACGACCACGAAGTTGACGTAGTCGGTGCGGAAGTGGTCCGGAGTCCCAAATTGCACAGGTAGCGTGATCTGCCCGAGAGGTGTAGAGCTCTGTCCGGGGAGAACGCCCTAGAACTATGCTTCGTACGACTTCAAGTCCGCCTGGGCTATTTTTAGGGCGGGCAGACTGTTCTTGAACAGTATATCAATGGAGCTGCCGCCGTTGATCAGTACCCTGTCGAACTGAACCTTGTTGATACAAGGGTCGAGGACCAGGGGAAAATGCCCTGGCTCAGGTATGGCGGCCCATTGGTCCTTCCTGCTGAAGTAGATTTCACGGTGAGACCACGGTGGGAGCCGCGGATCGGTGAGAAGGTTGTCGGTGTTTGCCATGTTCAAGCAAGCGCGGGCGAGCAGCTTGCGTTCTCGTTTGGTCTCAATGGACACCTTGCCGCCGATGATGGTGTGCACGTGATCGGTTGGCTTGACGTATTTGTGACGAGGGTCTACATCGTCATCGTCATTATCCTCGTTGCGCTGTTCCCCTGCGTCGTTAGGCTTGTCGGACGTATCTGGAGCCTATTGACGCGTGTAGATAGTCTTGAGGACGCGACAATTCTCCATGGTATGGTTCGACTTAGGATGGAGCTGGCAGGGCCCCTTCAATGCTTTGGCGTAGTCGTCTTCATAGTTACGACGTCCGCCCCCCTTTTTAACGGTATTGACCTCGCCGTCGTCTTCCCGAGCACGCTTGCTCCTGTAATCGTCACGGCAGTTGCGCCGCTGATTACGTTGGTCGCGGTGGTCGTGGGAGTCATTGCACCGGTTGCGGCGGTCAAAATTGTCGTTCTGACCATGACTACCACGGTAATCGTCGTGGTGTGGAGGGTGGTCGGAGCGTGGAACCCTTGCTGCTTCTTCAACGATTATCTTTTTAGCATCGTCGGTGTCTGCATATTTCTTAGCGGTGGCCAAGAGCGCTGTGACTGATTCGGGTCTCTTTCGGAGGAGCTTGTCTCTTAGGGCGTCGTGGAAGCGGAGACCAGTGACGAAAGCCTTGATTGCCTCGTTGTCGGAGATTGATAGGGCCTTGATGCGCATCTCCGAGAAACGCCAAACGTACTCGCGCAGTGGTTCGTCTTTCCGATCTCGGATCCGTTGCAGATCGTACTTGTTGCCGGGTTGTTCATAAGTAGCGATGAAATTGTCGATGAAGGCCTGCTTGAGCTCTTGCCAAGAATCAAAATAGTTTGCCGGCAAGCTAACCAGCCATTGGTGACCTGCATGACCAACAGCGACTGGGAAGTAGTTAGACATGATGTGCTCGTCAGCCATGGCTGATCGGCACGCAGTTTTGTAGAGCATGACCCATAATTCGGGGTTTTCCTTACCGTCGTATTTCTGAAGTTTCTCGAGCTTGAAATTCTTGGGCCATATGACTTGGCGAAGGTGCGGAGTAAACTGCTTTAGACCCGACAGACCGTGGGTGGTGTCATACTCCATACGGCGGTGGCTTTCGTAGGATGCTCGATCGTCGGCTCTCTGGTTGATGCGAGCGCGCAGATCCCGTCCACCGAGGTAATGGCGGAGATTGTTATTACCATCGCGGCGATCCCGATTGCCATCTGGATTAGCTCTGCGACCGTGGTTATCGCGGCGATTGTCGCAGTTGTCTCGGCGGTCATTGTCCCGACGATGGTTGTCATTCTGGCCACCATCATGGCCATTGTTGTTGCACGGGCCACGTTGGTTGAGTGGCTATGAACAACTTGGGTGCTGGCGGCTGTGGCTTGACTCGACTGACACGGATGGAGCCCGAGCTTGGTTTGCAATCTCCGTGGTCTGGGCCATAGTAGCCGTCAGATAGGCTTGTATTTCGTCACGAACTGCTTGGGTTTCCGGGGTGTTCGGTAGCCGTTGCATTGTCGCCATGGCGACGGCTACATTAGCACTTGGAGTCCTGAAGACTTGTTTGTCTCCCACCCTGTCGAAAGCGTCGTTGAGGTCACGTGGCTGGACCCTTATGCGCCGTGCCTCCTGGTCTGCTTCAGCTTCAATTTGCCGGCGATTAAACCAGTCAATGTTGCGTGCTTCGCGTGCAGTCCTTTCTTGTTCTGTTTCGCCAACTGTCGATGGTTCGTCATTGCTGACTACGTTGATCAAACCCCCTCGCCTTGGCGGGAAAGACGGGAATTGTGGGAATCCCGGGGCGTGATCTGGGATATTCAGATCGTACTCGATGACTTCATCCTCATGATGCTGGAGCTTAGTGTGGATGGAGGCATCAGATGCGGTGCCAGACGAGAAGCTGGAGTCACCCTCTTGGATCGTGTGGACGGATCCTTCATGATGATCTTCAATCCAGACCATGTTGACGAAGTTGCGTGGCTTCTGCCGAGGTCGGCGCATAAAACATAGATTCAGGCGGCGTTGTAGGCTGTACGCGTAGCTGGAAGCAGCGTTTCGCAGGCCGTAGGGTTGGACCTGGTGGTTCTCCGTTGAGGCTTCGTACTCAGAGAGTTGGAGACTTGTTGCGAAGGTCGGCTGGCGACGAGCGGAGCGCCCCTCAGGAGCAGATATGACCACGAGATCTGTTCCAAGTCACGTAGGACGACTGGTCCGAGCTGGTCGGATAGATCTATTATGGGGAGCGGTTACCTGCTCATTAGGTTGACTTTGAATCGTACTTACCAGAGCTAGGGTTTCAGCGAGTTTGGTGCCGACCCGATCGATGGAGTCGAGCAGGTCGGTGTTGTCGATCTGCTTCCCTTTGTAGCGGGGAAGCGGATGACGGGTCGTCGGCGTGGCTGAAGGTGATGTAGGCGTGGTCGGAGCCAGATGTACCGTGGTTGGAGCCAGATCCATCGTGGTTGGAGCCATAGCCATAGTGGTCAGAGCCGTATCCGTAGTGGTCGGAGCCGTAGCCGACGCAAGTGAAGTAGTGGTCGGCGCAGACTGAATCCACGCCTCCCCCGTGGTCATGGTGATGGTGTCATTGGAGCCGGTGGTCCAGGTGATCTGGCCGACGGTGAACATGAGGCCATCGGGCGTAGCCATGGAGCCAGAGGTGATGACCGTCTTGTTTGCTTGGAGAGCAATACGCACACCCCCTACCTGGCGCACCACTGTCGATGAAATACGGTCGGCAGTCTACCTAGGGGTATGCCCAAGGTAGTAGATTGTCGGTAGACAGATGCGCAAGTCACAAACAAGACGGTGACGCAAGACAGACACGAGGTTTTATCCAGGTTCGGCCGCCAAGAAGGCGTAATACCTACGTCCTGCATCTGATTGGTATTGTTGTATGTCAATGACTAGACGGCCCGAACCTATCTAAATCACTGTCTCTGCGCCTTGTGTCACCATCTGGTTCCTGATTACGCGCACCGTCTACCGATAATCTACCACCATGGGCACCCCCCTTGGTGGACCGCCGACCATATTTCGTCGACAGTGGCACGCCAGGTAGGGGACCCCTTTAGGGGATCATGCGCGCCGATCTATAGCGAACCAGATGGGATCTAAAGATAGACACCGCTTGTGGCAACCTGACTTCCTGCGGCGGCGTGCTTCAATAGCCTGATAGGATCGATATCCCTCAGCTCGAGCGCTCCATCTACAACGGCGACGGACGACGCCTTAGCTCTCCAGATCCAATCACGGGACAACAAACTACACGATGGCATGACTCATCCTCCTCCAATCGGTCCCACTTGGCTTCGACAAACACGTCGAGCTGCATCCGCACGGGAATACAGGAATCCTACTCCGACCGGACATGCATAGGAGTCCTGCTCCAGTTCGATACGTGCATAATGATTGATGATTACTATTGGGTCCGGCTGCCTAAAAAATAATCCCAGTCGAACATGCGTCTAGTCTACTCTACAGCACCACGAAGATTCGGCCAGAGCATCATTCCGTCATGAGCAAACAAGAAGAATGTACGGGGGCCATGCAAGATATTTAACCAAGGCAAAATTCGCATGTCCGTGCATGCATGACATGCTCTAGGAGTCATACTACATGGCAACATGCACGATGCCTTGGTCTCCGTAGCCTCAAGAGTCAAGACTCGATCAATAGATGACGTGATGATCTACGCCACCATATAGCTAAATATAGTTTCCATATACGACAACAAGCCAATAAGGAAGGAGCAAGATAGAAGAAGAGGCTACCGGGATGTATAGGCTCGGGGACCACGGACCACGTCGACCACGTCCCAAGCGGCTCTGCCGAGCTCCGACCACGTCGACCACAGACCACGTCGACCACGTCCTGAGCGGCTCCGCCGAGCTCTGACCACGTCGACCACGGACCACGTCGACCATGTCCCGAGCAGCTCCGCTGAGCTCCGACCACATTGACCACGGACCACGTCGACCACGTCCCAAGCAGCTCCGCCGAGCTCCGACCACGTCGACCACGGACCATGTCGACCACGTCCTAAGCGGCTCTACCGAGCTCCGACCACCTCGACCACCAGTCCACGTCGCAATGATGATCGCCACGAAGAACGGCGCTATGACAACTGCGACCACCGTCACAACAGGCCGAAAAGCATGAGGACCGGACAAATTTATCGCCATCGACCAAATTTCTATCAAAAGATAAGTACACTTCTAATATTTATATTTAATATAATTTTCATTATGATTTTTCTCCACAACGTCCTTGTCATGATTATTCTTCCAATAACATTTGTCCATCTATACCATCTTAAATATAACATATAGATATACTTAATGCAAATACTCGACCAGTCATGTTGACACTCGATGCCTCTAGAGACGGCCCTGTCTCCGGCTCCTCCCTACACGTGCACGAGCGTCCGCCCTCTGCGTTATGGGTGGTCGGCAGCGGCTCCTTAGCAACGCTTTGTTCTTCCTACACGTGCACGGGCTCTGCGCCCCGTGTTATGGTTAACGGGCTAGCTAGGGCTGGAGACTCAGCTACATACTAACTGGTTGGACAATTTATATTGAGTATAAACACAAACTTCACATTAACACTGATGTTTACAAAGCACCAACTGCTTTATCACATCATGCTCATTTACAAGTGACTGCTAAGCGTTGTTTCTTCACCGCTGATTTTTCTCCGTAATTTATTATTTCGTACATCATGTACTACCATTCTACATATTTATATTGCAGGAATTTCGAGCTATGCTCGGGGACTTCATCGCTCGCTTCTCGACCTATGCTCGAGGACTGCCTCGATCACTCTCCGACCACGGCTCGGGGACTTCATCGCTCGCTTCTTGACCTATGCTCGGGGACTGCCTCGATCACTCTCCGACCACGGCTCGGGGACTTCGTCGCTCGCTCCTCGACCTTTGCTCGGGGACTGCCTCGATCACTCTCCGACCACGGCTCAGGGACTTTGTCGCTCGCTCCTCGACCTATGCTCGGGGACTGCCTCGATCACTCTTCGACCACAGCTCGAGGACTTCATCGCTCGCTTCTCGACCTATGCTCGGGGACAGCCTCGATCACTCTCCGACCACAGCTCGGGGACTTCGTCGCTCGCTCCTCAACCTGTGCTCGGGGACTGCCTCGATCACTCTTCGACCACAGTTCGAGGACTTTGCGTCTCAACTACATGCGACTGGCGACTTGCATATAGTTGGGATATTCTTTCTCGTTTAGACCTTGCTACAAGGCTCATACCTCGCCTTCCAGCAAGCTCAGGGACTACATCGGTATGATGCACCTACCGGTGCATCTCGTATCGCCTGTACGACGATTGGATTCTCAACTTAACTGAGAATTCTTTTTAGACCCTGGCACCACGTGCCTACATCACCTACTACCAGGCTCGGGGACTAAGTGGGCACACTTCACCTTGCGGTGAATGTGCTTGTTTTTCGACCACTACGCCTCTGATGATCAAAGATGCTACGCTTCAAGACGCACTTACATTTCTTTTCAGAAATACAAGTGGGCACACTTCCCGGGACGGAAATCTTTTTCTTTCTTCTTAAGAGCACCATACATTCTTCAGACAACCTACTTCTCCGGCGACAACGGTGGTCGGAGATGTCAATAACTCAAGCCTCACTGTTCGGAGAAGGTTAAAATCGCGTGTCGCATCAGAATACATGGCGCTCAGGGACTAGCTGTGGGGGATATACCCCCAGGTACCACAAGATGGTACATGGGCCGCACCATCCGAGGTGGCCCGGCTCGTAAGATCAAGGCGTACACATCAAGATTACAAGTTGTACTAGATATTGTAATAGTACCAAATTAGATACTTTACTTGTAACCTTATCTCCTCGGAGTATATAAGGAGAGACAAGGGTCCCCTAGAGGGCAAGTTAATCTGTATACATCTCAATACAATTCACCAAAGACACAGGACATAGGGTATTATGTCGACCCCCCTATATACTCCAAAGAGACGCGAGCGATGATTTTAAGAGGAATAGGGTTCGGCAGGAGGAAGAAGAAGGTTGCGGCGGCGGATGACAATGGGGAACGGTGTGAGTAACTTACCAGATCTACATTATATAAAACAAAGAGCTCCGTCGTTTTGTTCGCCCGAGATTATTGGGAGTCGTGCGCACCATCGGAGGGGGTGCCCGTGGTGGTAGATTATCGGTACCCGGTGGTCGAAAAACAAGCACATACAGCAATACCAATCTTTGATGTAAGCTGTATGTCAATGACCTAATATATCAGAGACAAGATCAGAGGATAATAGTATCCAATGCAAATATCTAGTACAAGGGCCGCACCATCCGAGGTGGCCCGGCCCGTAAGATCAAGGCGTACACATCAAGATTACAAGTTGTACTAGATATTGTAATAGTACCAAATTAGATACTTTACTTGTAACCTTGTCTCTTCGGAGTATATAAGGAGAGTCAAGGGTCCCCTAGAGGGCAGGTTAATCTGTATACATCTCAATACAATGCACCAAAGACACAGGACGTAGGGTATTACGTCAACCCCCCTATGCTCGGGGACTACCGATAGTCTACCCTGGACTGCCAAGCCAGGTAGGGGGTGTGCGTATTGCTCTCCAAGCAAACAAGACGGTCATCACCTCCGGCTCCATGGCTACGCCCGACGGCCTCACGTTCACTGTCGGCCAGATCACCTGGACCACCGGCTCCAACGACGCCATCGCCATGACCACAGGGGAGGCGTGGATTTAGTCTACGCCGACCACTACTTCACTTGCGTCGGCTACGGCTCCGACCACTATGGATACGGCTCCGACCACTACGGCTATGGCTCCGACCACGATGGATCTGGCTCCAACCATGGTACATCTGGCTCCGACCACGCCTATGTCACCTTCAGCCACGCCGACGACCCGTCATCCGCTTCCCCGCTACAAAGGGAAGCAGATCGACAACGCCGACCCGCTCGACTCCATCGATCGGGTCAGCACCAAACTCGCTGAAACCCTAGCTCTGGTAAGTACGATTCAAAGTCAACCTAATGAGCAGGTAACCGCTCTCCACAATAGATCTATTTGACCAGCTCGGACCAGTCATCCTACGCAACTTGGAACAGATCTCGTGGTCATATCTACTCCTGAGGGGCGCTCCACTCGTCGCTAGCCGACCTTCGTAACAGGTCTCCGACTCTCCGAGTACGAAGCCTCGACGGAGAACCACCAGGTCCAACCCTACAGCCTGCGAAACACTGCTTCCAGCTACGCGTACAGCCTACAACACCGCCCGGATCTGTGTTTTATGCGCCAACCTCGGCAGAAGCCACGCAACTTTGTCAACATGGTCTGGATTGAAGATCATCGTGAAGGATCCGTCCACACGATCCAAGAGGGTGACTCTAGCTTCTCGTCTGGCACCGCATCTGATGCCTCCGTCCACACCAAGCTCCAGCATCACAAGGATGAAGGCATCGAGTACGATCTGAATATCCTGGATCACGCCCCGGGATTCCCACAATTCCCGTCTTTCCCGCCAAGGCGAGGGGGTTTGATCAACGTAGTTAGCAATGACGAACCACCGGCAGTTGGCGAAACAGAACAAGAAAGGACTGCACGCGAAACATGCAACATTGATCGGTTTAATCGCCGGCAAATTGAAGCCGAAGCAGACCAGGAGGCACGGCGCATAAGGGTCCAGCCACGTCACCTCAACGACGCTTTCGATAGGGTGGGAGACAAACAAGTCTTTAGGACTCCAAGTGCTAACATAGCCGTCGCCATGGCGACAATGCAACGGCTACCGAACACCCCAGACACCCAAGCAGTTTGGGACGAAATACAAGCCTATCTGACGGCTGCTATGGCCCAGACCGTGGAGATTGCAAACCAAGCTTGGGCTCCATCCGTGTCAGTCGAGTCAAGCCACAGCCGCCAGCACCCAAGTCGTTCACAGCCACTCAACCAACGTGGCTCGCGCAACAACGATGGCCATGATGGTGGCTAGAATGACAACCGTCGTCTGGACAATGACCGCTGGGACAACCGCGACAATCGCCGCGATAACCATGGTCGCAGAGCTAATCCAGATGGCAATCGGGATCGCCGCGATGGCAATAACGATCTCCGCCATTACCTCGGTGGACGGGATCTGCGCGCTCGCATCAACCAGAGAGCCGACGATCGAGCATCCTATGAAAGTCATCGCCGTATGGAGTATGACACCACCCACGGTCCGCTGGGTCTGAAGCAGTTTACTCCGCACCTTCGCCAAGTCATATGGCCCAAGAATTTCAAGCTCGAGAAACTTCAGAAATATGACAGCAAGGAAAACCCCGAATTATGGGTCATGCTCTACGAAACTACGTGCCGATCAGCCATGGCTGACGAGCACGTCATGTCTAACTACTTTCCAGTCGCTGTTGGTCATGCAGGTCACCAATGGCTGGTTAGCTTGCCGGCGAACTATTTTGATTCTTGGCAAGAGCTCAAGCAGGCCTTCATCGACAATTTCATCGCTACTTGTGAACAACCCGGCAACAAGTACGATCTACAACGGATCCGAGATCGGAAAGACGAACCACTACGCGAGTACGTTCGGCGTTTCTCGGAGATGCGTATCAAGGTCCCATCAATCTCCGACAACGAGGCAATCGAGGCTTTCGTCACTGGTCTCCGCTTCCACGACGCCCTAAGAGACAAGCTCCTCCGGAAGAGACCCGAATCAGTCACAGCGCTCTTGGCCACCGCTAAGAAATATGCGGACGCCGACGATGCTAAAAAGATAATCGTTGAAGAAGCAGCAAGGGTTCCACGCTCTGACCACCCTCCACACCACGATGATTACCGCGGTAGTCGTGGTCGGAACGACAATTTTGACCGCCGCAACTGGCGCAATGACTCCCGCAACCACCGCGACCAACGTAATCAGCGGCGCAACTGCCGTGATGATTACAGGAGCAAGCGTGCTCGGGAAGACGACGGCGAGGTCAATACCATTAAAAAGGGGGGCGGACGTCGTAACTACGAAGACGACTACGCCAAAGCATTGAAGGGGCCCTGCCAGCTCCATCCTAAGTCGAACCATACCATGGAGAATTGCCGCGTCCTCAAGACTATCTACACGCATCAACAGGCTCTGGATATGTCCGACAAGCCTAACGACGTAGGGGAACAGCGCAACAAGGATAATGACGACGACGATGCAGACCCTCATCACAAATACGTCAAGCCAACCGATCGCGTGCACACCATCATCGGTGGCAAGGTGTCCATTGAGACCAAACGAGAACACAAGCTGCTAGCCCACGCTTGCTTGAATGTGGCAAACACCGACAACCTTCTCATCGATCCGCAGCTCCCACCATGGTCTCACCGTGAAATCTACTTCAGCAGGAAGGACCAATGGGCCGCCATACCTGAGCCAGGGCGTTTTCCCCTGGTCCTCGACCCTTGTATCAACAAGGTTCAGTTCAACAGGGTACTGATCGACGGCGGCAGCTCCATTGATATACTGTTCAAGAACAGTCTGCCCGCCCTGAAAATAGCCCAGGCGGACTTGAAGCCGTATGAGTCACAGTTCTGGGGCGTTCTCCCCGGACAGAGCTCTACACCTCTCGGGCAGATCACGCTACCTGTGCAATTTGGGACTCCGGACCACTTCCGCACCGACTACGTCAACTTCATGGTCGCTGACTTCGACGGCACCTACCATGCTATTCTTGGTCAACCTTCGCTCACCAAGTTCATGGCCATACCTCATTACAGGTATCTGGTGCTCAAGATGCCTACTGAGAAGGGAGTTCTAACCCTCAGGGGCAACGTATACGCAGCTTATACCTGCAAGGACGACAGCTTCAAAATAGCAGAGGCCCACGACCTCTCTATTCGCATGGCCGAGACCATGCTTGACGCTAAGAAGACCTCAGCCGACCACCTGAAGATCCTAGACCTCGAGACTCCACGCAAGAACATCAAGTCAAAGGAGCACAAGGTGATTCAGCTGGTCGATGGCGACTCCAGCAAAATGGCCCTTATCGAGGCCAACCTGGATCCCAAATAGGAAGACGCGCTTGTCGGGTTCTTGAGGAGCAACGTGGATGTGTTCGCATGGAAACCTGCCGACATGCCCGATGTACCTCAGAACTTGATCGAGCACTCCTTAAATGTCAACAGCAAGGCCAAACCAATCAAGCAGAAGCTACGATGGTTCGCTCGCGACAAAAAGGAGGCGATTAGGGTAGAAGTCACACGACTTTTGGCAGCCAGATTTATTAAAGAAGTGTATCATCCGGAGTGGTTAGCCAACCCGGTTCTTGTATGCAAAAAGAATAATGAATGGAGAATGTGCGTTGATTATACTGATCTCAACAAACACTGCCCTAAGGACCCCTTCGGCTTACCTCGCATAGACGTGGTCGTAGATTCAACCACCGGTTGCGAGCTGCTTTCCTTTCTCGATTGCTACTCTGGTTATCACCAGATCGCTCTAAAAAAGGATGATCAGATCAAGACGTCTTTCATCACGCCTTTCGGCGTCTACTGCTACACGACTATGTCGTTCGGGCTCAAGAACGCTGGGGCTACATACCAACGCGCCATTCAGGCCTACCTCACAGACGAGATAAAAGATGACCTAGTAGAGGCCTATGTGGATGATGTAGTTGTCAAAACCAAGGAAGCACATACCCTTGTTGACAACCTAAAACGTACCTTTGCGGCCCTCAATACATTCCAATGGAAGTTAAACCCAAAGAAGTGCATCTTTGGTGTTCCTTCTGGCATATTGCTAGGCAACATCGTCAGTTACGACGGCATACGCCCTAATCCGGAGAAAGTCAAAGCTGTCTTAGACATGAAGCCCCCAAGAAGGTGAAGGATGTCCAGAAGCTTACCGGATGCATGGCCACCCTAAGCCGTTTCATATCAAGATTAGGAGAAAAAGGGCTACCGTTTTTCAAACTGCTCAAAGCATCCGAGAAGTTTGAGTGGTCGGAAGAAGCAGATGCGGCCTTCACGTAGCTAAAACATTACCTTACATCACCTCTAGTCCTCACTGCTCCTAGAGAAGACGAAACCCTCCTACTTTACATTGCAGCAACCAATCGGGTGGTCTCCACTACCATGGTGGTCGAGCGCGACGAGCCGGGCCACGCCTACAAGGTATAGCGGCCAATTTACTTCATCAGCGAGGTACTCAATGAATCTAAGACCAGGTACCCACAGATTCAGAAACTGCTCTACGCCATACTGATAACATCCCGAAAGTTGAGACATTACTTCGACGGATATCGTGTGGTGGTCATGACCGAGTACCCTTTGGGGGACATCATTCGCAATAAGGATGCGAACGGGCGCATCGTCAAATGGGCAATGGAGCTATGCCCCTTCTCCTTGGAATTTGCAAGCCGTACTACAATCAAGTCTCAGGCACTCGTCGATTTCATCGTCGAGTGGACAGACTTGAGCACGCCTGCCTCTCTGGGATCCGACGAATATTGGACGATGTACTTCGACGGCTCTCTCAACATTGACGGTGCAGGAGCAGGGGTTCTTTTCGTGTCACCATCCAAGGAGCAGCTCCGGTATGTGCTCAGGATTTATTTCCTGGCATCTAATAACGCCGCCGAGTATGAAGCATGCCTGCATGGTTTACGCATTGTGGTTGAGCTTGGTGTTAAACATCTCTATGTCTACGGAGACTCGGCTCTGGTCATCAACCAACTCAACAAGGACTGGGACACGACCAACGAAAAGATGGACACATACTGCAAATCGATAAGAAAGCTGGAAGGCAGGTTCTATGGCATCGAGTACATACACGTGGTCCGGGACAAGAACCAAGTAGCGGACGCGCTGTCAAAGTTAGGATCATCCCGAGCCAAAATCCCACATGGCGTATTCATCCAAGACCTGCTCACGCCTTCCATCGAAGAGGAAGATTCCACGGTCGACAAAGCTTCGGACCAGCAATTGGTGACTACGGTTCCGGCGCCAAGCATAACCGAGCCGCCTCCGACCACTCATGAGCCAGACTGGAGAGTACCTTTCATCAAGTACTTAACAGATGGCAGCGGTTATACTGATCGGACAGAAAATGAGCGCCTGATGCGTCGCAGTAAGCAGTATCTGCTCGTCGATGGCAAGTTATGGCGCAAAAATGCAAAGGAAGAAATCATGATGAAGTGTATAACCCAGGAAGAAGGCGAACATCTCCTAGACCAAATCCACTCTGGCTCCTGCAGCAACCACGCGGCCTCAAGAACACTGGTCGGTAAGGCTTTCCGAGCAGAGTTTTATTGGCCGTCAGCAGTAGCCGACGCAGAGAAGCTAGTCCACCACTGTGAGGGTTGTCAGTTCTTTGCCAAAAGAATCCACGTACCAGCACACAAGATCCAGACGATACCAGCCTCTTGGCCCTTCACATGCTGGGGACTGGATATGATCGGGCCCTTCAAACTGGCTCCTGGGAAATTTACATGCGTCTTTGTGCTGATTGACAAATTTTCTAAGTGGATAGAATACATGCCTTTGGTACAGGCATCTTTAGAAAAGACTGTCATGTTCCTCGACCAAGTCATCCACCGTTCGGCATACCCAACAGCATCATCACTGATCTGGTTACTCAGTTCACTGGGAACGCTTTTTGGGACTTCTGCGATGAAAGGAGCATAGTAGTAAAATACGTCTCGGTGGCGCACCCTAGAGCTAATGGACAAGTCGAACGGGCAAATGGCATGATCTTGGACGCATTGAAGAAGAGGATGTACAGAGAAAATGACAAAGCCCCGGAAGATGGCTCAAGGAGTTACCAGCCATGGTCTAGGGCCTCCGAACTCAGCCCAGTCGTAACACCGGCGTCTCACCATACTTTATGGTTTACGGCGTTGAGGTAGTCCTCCCACCAGATATAGCTTTCAGACCAGCAAGGGTAGAGAACTTCGATGAGGGCAAGGTCAATGAAGTACGAGAGCTAGAAGTAAACAGCGCAGAAGAGAAAAGGCTCGATTCTTGTGTACGTACGGCCAAATACCTTGCTGTTTTGCGCAGGTACTACAACAAAAATGTTAAAGAGCGGTTCTTCATGGTCGGGGATTTGGTCCTAAAATGGAAGACAAACTAGGCTGGTGTCCACAAACTTGCAACCCCATGGGAGGGACCCTTCATGATCAAGGAAGTCACACGACCAACGTCTTACAGGTTAGCTCGCCTGGATGGTACGGACGTACCAAACTCGTGGCACATCGACAAGCTTAGACGTTTCTATGCTTAACTACTGAGATATGTACTCCTCTTGTACTTTCGATTTAATTCAATAAAGCAATTATGATTCTCCAACCACTCTAATGTGTCACTTCGAATTTTATGGTTATTCTAACTTAGCCAGTAAAAACCGACCACCACTCCTTCTACGGTTTTCGGAGCAGGCCCTGTCTCCGGTTTCCTCCCAATACATGCATGGGATCCGCTCTCTATGTTACGGGTGATCGGCAGGTCCCCCTTGGTTTAACTTGTCTGCGTCTACGTGTGCACAAGTCACCGACCTCACACTCTGACCACATGGAAAACTAGGGCCGTTGAGGCTTCGTACTCAGAGAGTTGGAGACTTGTTGCGAAGGTCGGCTGCGACGAGCGAGCGCCCCTCCGGAGCAGATATGAACCACGATATCTGTTCCAAGTCACGTAGGACGACTGTCCGACTTGGTCGGATAGATCTATTATGGGAGCGGTTACCTGCTCTTAGGTTGACTTGAATCGTACTTACCAGAGCTAGGGTTTTCATCAGCGAGTTTGGTGCCGCCCGATCGCTGGAGTCGAGCTCGGTGTTGTCGATCTGCTTCCCTTTGTAGCGGGGAAGCGGATGACGGGTCGTCGTGCGTGGCTGAAGGTGATGTAGGCGTGGTCGAGCCAGAATTACCGTGGTTGGAGCCAGATCCATCGTGTTGGAGCCAGAGCCATAGTGGTCAGAGCCGTATCCGTAGTGGTCGGAGCCGTAGCCGACGCAAGTTAAGTAGTGGTCGGCGCAGACTGAATCCACCGCCTCCCCCGTGGTCATGGTGATGGTGTCATTGGAGCCGGTGGTCCATGTGATCTGGCCGACGTGAACATGATGCCATCGGGCGTAGCCATGGAGCCAGAGGTGATGACCGTCTTGTTTGCTTGGAGAGCAATACGCACACCCCCTACCTGGCGCAACCACTGTCGATGAAATACGGTCGGCAGTCTACCTAGGGGTATGCCCAAGGTAGTAGATTGTCGGTAGACAGATGCGCAAGTCACAAACAAGACGGTGACGCAGACAGACACAGGTTTTATCCGGTTTTCGGCCGCCAAGAAGGCGTAATACCTACGTCCTGCATCTGATTGGTATTGTTGTATGTCAATGACCTAGACGGGCCCGAACCTATCTAATCACTGTCTCTGCGCCTTGTGTCACCATCTGGTTCCTGATTACGCGCACCGTCTACCGATAATCTACCACCATGGGCACCCCCCTTGGTGGACCGCCGACCATATTTCGTCGACAGTGGCACGCCAGGTAGGGGACCCCTTTAGGGGATCATGCGCGCCGATCTATAGCGAACCAGATGGGATCTAAAGATAGACACCGCTTGTGGCAACCTGACTTCCTGCGGCGGCGTGCTTCAATAGCCTGATAGGAATCGATATCCTCAGCTCGAGCGCTCCATCTACACGGCGACGGACGACGCCTTAGCTCTCCAGATCCAATCACGGGACAACAAACTACACGATGGCATGACTCATCCTCCTCCAATCGGTCCCACTTGGCTTCGACAAACACGTCGAGCTGCATCCGCACGGGAAACAGGAATCCTACTCCGACCGGACATGCATAGGAGTCCTGCTCAAGTTCGATACGTGCATAATGATTGATGATTACTATTGGGTCCGGCTGCCTAAAAAATAATCCCAGTCGAACATGCCGTCTAGTCTACTCTACAGCACCACGAAGATTCGGCCAGAGCATCATTCCGTCATGAGCAAACAAGAAGAATGTACGGGGGGCCATGCAAGATATTTAACCAAGGCAAAAATTCGCATGTCCGTGCAATGCATGACATGCTCTAGGAGTCATACTACATGGCAACATGCACGATGCCTTGGTCTCCGTAGCCTCAAGAGTCAAGACTCGATCAATAGATGACCGTGATGATCTACGCCACCATATAGCTAAATATATTTCCATATACGACAACAAGCCAATAAGGAAGGAGCAAGATAGAAGAAGAGGCTACCGGGATGTATAGGCTCGGGGACCACGGACCACGTCGACCACGTCCCAAGCGGCTCTGCCGAGCTCCCGACCACGTCGACCACAGACCACGTCGACCACGTCCTGAGCGGCTCCGCCGAGCTCTGACCACGTCGACCACGGACCACGTCGACCATGTCCCGAGCAGCTCCGCTGAGCTCCGACCACATTGACCACGGACCACGTCGACCACGTCCCAAGCAGCTCCGCCGAGCTCCGACCACGTCGACCACGGACCATGTCGACCACGTCCTAAGCGGCTCTACCGAGCTCCGACCACCTCGACCACCAGTCCACGTCGCAATGATGATCGCCACGAAGAACGGCGCTATGACAACTGCGACCACCGTCACAACAGGCCGAAAAGCATGAGGACCGGACAAATTTATCGCCATCGACCAAATTTCTATCAAAAGATAAGTACACTTCTAATATTTATATTTAATATAATTTTCATTATGATTTTTCTCCACAACGTCCTTGTCATGATTATTCTTCCAATAACATTTGTCCATCTATACCATCTTAAATATAACATATAGATATACTTAATGCAAATACTCGACCAGTCATGTTGACACTCGATGCCTCTAGAGACGGCCCTGTCTCCGGCTCCTCCCTACACGTGCACGAGCGTCCGCCCTCTGCGTTATGGGTGGTCGGCAGCGGCTCCTTAGCAACGCTTTGTTCTTCCTACACGTGCACGGGCTCTGCGCCCCGTGTTATGGTTAACGGGCTAGCTAGGGCTGGAGACTCAGCTACATACTAACTGGTTGGACAATTTATATTGAGTATAAACACAAACTTCACATTAACACTGATGTTTACAAAGCACCAACTGCTTTATCACATCATGCTCATTTACAAGTGACTGCTAAGCGTTGTTTCTTCACCGCTGATTTTCTCCGTAATTTATTATTTCGTACATCATGTACTACCATTCTACATATTTATATTGCAGGAATTTCGAGCTATGCTCGGGGACTTCATCGCTCGCTTCTCGACCTATGCTCGAGGACTGCCTCGATCACTCTCCGACCACGGCTCGGGGACTTCATCGCTCGCCTTCTTGACCTATGCTCGGGGACTGCCTCGATCACTCTCCGACCACGGCTCGGGGACTTCGTCGCTCGCTCCTCGACCTTTGCTCGGGGACTGCCTCGATCACTCTCCGACCACGGCTCAGGGACTTTGTCGCTCGCTCCTCGACCTATGCTCGGGGACTGCCTCGATCACTCTTCGACCACAGCTCGAGGACTTCATCGCTCGCTTCTCGACCTATGCTCGGGGACAGCCTCGATCACTCTCCGACCACAGCTCGGGGACTTCGTCGCTCGCTCCTCAACCTGTGCTCGGGGACTGCCTCGATCACTCTTCGACCACAGTTCGAGGACTTTGCGTCTCAACTACATGCGACTGGCGACTTGCATATAGTTGGGATATTCTTTCTCGTTTAGACCTTGCTACAAGGCTCATACCTCGCCTTCCAGCAAGCTCAGGGACTACATCGGTATGATGCACCTACCGGTGCATCTCGTATCGCCTGTACGACGATTGGATTCTCAACTTAACTGAGAATTCTTTTTAGACCCTGGCACCACGTGCCTACATCACCTACTACCAGGCTCGGGGACTAAGTGGGCACACTTCACCTTGCGGTGAATGTGCTTGTTTTTCGACCACTACGCCTCTGATGATCAAAGATGCTACGCTTCAAGACGCACTTACATTTCTTTTCAGAAATACAAGTGGGCACACTTCCCGGGACGGAAATCTTTTTCTTTCTTCTTAAGAGCACCATACATTCTTCAGACAACCTACTTCTCCGGCGACAACGGTGGTCGGAGATGTCAATAACTCAAGCCTCACTGTTCGGAGAAGGTTAAAATCGCGTGTCGCATCAGAATACATGGCGCTCAGGGACTAGCTGTGGGGGATATACCCCCAGGTACCACAAGATGGTACATGGGCCGCACCATCCGAGGTGGCCCGGCTCGTAAGATCAAGGCGTACACATCAAGATTACAAGTTGTACTAGATATTGTAATAGTACCAAATTAGATACTTTACTTGTAACCTTATCTCCTCGGAGTATATAAGGAGAGACAAGGGTCCCCTAGAGGGCAAGTTAATCTGTATACATCTCAATACAATTCACCAAAGACACAGGACATAGGGTATTATGTCGACCCCCCTATATACTCCAAAGAGACGCGAGCGATGATTTTAAGAGGAATAGGGTTCGGCAGGAGGAAGAAGAAGGTTGCGGCGGCGGATGACAATGGGGAACGGTGTGAGTAACTTACCAGATCTACATTATATAAAACAAAGAGCTCCGTCGTTTTGTTCGCCCGAGATTATTGGGAGTCGTGCGCACCATCGGAGGGGGGTGCCCGTGGTGGTAGATTATCGGTACCCGGTGGTCGAAAAACAAGCACATACAGCAATACCAATCTTTGATGTAAGCTGTATGTCAATGACCTAATATATCAGAGACAAGATCAGAGGATAATAGTATCCAATGCAAATATCTAGTACAAGGGCCGCACCATCCGAGGTGGCCCGGCCCGTAAGATCAAGGCGTACACATCAAGATTACAAGTTGTACTAGATATTGTAATAGTACCAAATTAGATACTTTACTTGTAACCTTGTCTCTTCGGAGTATATAAGGAGAGTCAAGGGTCCCCTAGAGGGCAGGTTAATCTGTATACATCTCAATACAATGCACCAAAGACACAGGACGTAGGGTATTACGTCAACCCCCCTATGCTCGGGGACTACCGATAGTCTACCCTGGACTGCCAAGCCAGGTAGGGGGTGTGCGTATTGCTCTCCAAGCAAACAAGACGGTCATCACCTCCGGCTCCATGGCTACGCCCGACGGCCTCACGTTCACTGTCGGCCAGATCACCTGGACCACCGGCTCCAACGACGCCATCGCCATGACCACAGGGGAGGCGTGGATTTAGTCTACGCCGACCACTACTTCACTTGCGTCGGCTACGGCTCCGACCACTATGGATACGGCTCCGACCACTACGGCTATGGCTCCGACCACGATGGATCTGGCTCCAACCATGGTACATCTGGCTCCGACCACGCCTATGTCACCTTCAGCCACGCCGACGACCCGTCATCCGCTTCCCCGCTACAAAGGGAAGCAGATCGACAACGCCGACCCGCTCGACTCCATCGATCGGGTCAGCACCAAACTCGCTGAAACCCTAGCTCTGGTAAGTACGATTCAAAGTCAACCTAATGAGCAGGTAACCGCTCTCCACAATAGATCTATTTGACCAGCTCGGACCAGTCATCCTACGCAACTTGGAACAGATCTCGTGGTCATATCTACTCCTGAGGGGCGCTCCACTCGTCGCTAGCCGACCTTCGTAACAGGTCTCCGACTCTCCGAGTACGAAGCCTCGACGGAGAACCACCAGGTCCAACCCTACAGCCTGCGAAACACTGCTTCCAGCTACGCGTACAGCCTACAACACCGCCCGGATCTGTGTTTTATGCGCCAACCTCGGCAGAAGCCACGCAACTTTGTCAACATGGTCTGGATTGAAGATCATCGTGAAGGATCCGTCCACACGATCCAAGAGGGTGACTCTAGCTTCTCGTCTGGCACCGCATCTGATGCCTCCGTCCACACCAAGCTCCAGCATCACAAGGATGAAGGCATCGAGTACGATCTGAATATCCTGGATCACGCCCCGGGATTCCCACAATTCCCGTCTTTCCCGCCAAGGCGAGGGGGTTTGATCAACGTAGTTAGCAATGACGAACCACCGGCAGTTGGCGAAACAGAACAAGAAAGGACTGCACGCGAAACATGCAACATTGATCGGTTTAATCGCCGGCAAATTGAAGCCGAAGCAGACCAGGAGGCACGGCGCATAAGGGTCCAGCCACGTCACCTCAACGACGCTTTCGATAGGGTGGGAGACAAACAAGTCTTTAGGACTCCAAGTGCTAACATAGCCGTCGCCATGGCGACAATGCAACGGCTACCGAACACCCCAGACACCCAAGCAGTTTGGGACGAAATACAAGCCTATCTGACGGCTGCTATGGCCCAGACCGTGGAGATTGCAAACCAAGCTTGGGCTCCATCCGTGTCAGTCGAGTCAAGCCACAGCCGCCAGCACCCAAGTCGTTCACAGCCACTCAACCAACGTGGCTCGCGCAACAACGATGGCCATGATGGTGGCTAGAATGACAACCGTCGTCTGGACAATGACCGCTGGGACAACCGCGACAATCGCCGCGATAACCATGGTCGCAGAGCTAATCCAGATGGCAATCGGGATCGCCGCGATGGCAATAACGATCTCCGCCATTACCTCGGTGGACGGGATCTGCGCGCTCGCATCAACCAGAGAGCCGACGATCGAGCATCCTATGAAAGTCATCGCCGTATGGAGTATGACACCACCCACGGTCCGCTGGGTCTGAAGCAGTTTACTCCGCACCTTCGCCAAGTCATATGGCCCAAGAATTTCAAGCTCGAGAAACTTCAGAAATATGACAGCAAGGAAAACCCCGAATTATGGGTCATGCTCTACGAAACTACGTGCCGATCAGCCATGGCTGACGAGCACGTCATGTCTAACTACTTTCCAGTCGCTGTTGGTCATGCAGGTCACCAATGGCTGGTTAGCTTGCCGGCGAACTATTTTGATTCTTGGCAAGAGCTCAAGCAGGCCTTCATCGACAATTTCATCGCTACTTGTGAACAACCCGGCAACAAGTACGATCTACAACGGATCCGAGATCGGAAAGACGAACCACTACGCGAGTACGTTCGGCGTTTCTCGGAGATGCGTATCAAGGTCCCATCAATCTCCGACAACGAGGCAATCGAGGCTTTCGTCACTGGTCTCCGCTTCCACGACGCCCTAAGAGACAAGCTCCTCCGGAAGAGACCCGAATCAGTCACAGCGCTCTTGGCCACCGCTAAGAAATATGCGGACGCCGACGATGCTAAAAAGATAATCGTTGAAGAAGCAGCAAGGGTTCCACGCTCTGACCACCCTCCACACCACGATGATTACCGCGGTAGTCGTGGTCGGAACGACAATTTTGACCGCCGCAACTGGCGCAATGACTCCCGCAACCACCGCGACCAACGTAATCAGCGGCGCAACTGCCGTGATGATTACAGGAGCAAGCGTGCTCGGGAAGACGACGGCGAGGTCAATACCATTAAAAAGGGGGGCGGACGTCGTAACTACGAAGACGACTACGCCAAAGCATTGAAGGGGCCCTGCCAGCTCCATCCTAAGTCGAACCATACCATGGAGAATTGCCGCGTCCTCAAGACTATCTACACGCATCAACAGGCTCTGGATATGTCCGACAAGCCTAACGACGTAGGGGAACAGCGCAACAAGGATAATGACGACGACGATGCAGACCCTCATCACAAATACGTCAAGCCAACCGATCGCGTGCACACCATCATCGGTGGCAAGGTGTCCATTGAGACCAAACGAGAACACAAGCTGCTAGCCCACGCTTGCTTGAATGTGGCAAACACCGACAACCTTCTCATCGATCCGCAGCTCCCACCATGGTCTCACCGTGAAATCTACTTCAGCAGGAAGGACCAATGGGCCGCCATACCTGAGCCAGGGCGTTTTCCCCTGGTCCTCGACCCTTGTATCAACAAGGTTCAGTTCAACAGGGTACTGATCGACGGCGGCAGCTCCATTGATATACTGTTCAAGAACAGTCTGCCCGCCCTGAAAATAGCCCAGGCGGACTTGAAGCCGTATGAGTCACAGTTCTGGGGCGTTCTCCCCGGACAGAGCTCTACACCTCTCGGGCAGATCACGCTACCTGTGCAATTTGGGACTCCGGACCACTTCCGCACCGACTACGTCAACTTCATGGTCGCTGACTTCGACGGCACCTACCATGCTATTCTTGGTCAACCTTCGCTCACCAAGTTCATGGCCATACCTCATTACAGGTATCTGGTGCTCAAGATGCCTACTGAGAAGGGAGTTCTAACCCTCAGGGGCAACGTATACGCAGCTTATACCTGCAAGGACGACAGCTTCAAAATAGCAGAGGCCCACGACCTCTCTATTCGCATGGCCGAGACCATGCTTGACGCTAAGAAGACCTCAGCCGACCACCTGAAGATCCTAGACCTCGAGACTCCACGCAAGAACATCAAGTCAAAGGAGCACAAGGTGATTCAGCTGGTCGATGGCGACTCCAGCAAAATGGCCCTTATCGAGGCCAACCTGGATCCCAAATAGGAAGACGCGCTTGTCGGGTTCTTGAGGAGCAACGTGGATGTGTTCGCATGGAAACCTGCCGACATGCCCGATGTACCTCAGAACTTGATCGAGCACTCCTTAAATGTCAACAGCAAGGCCAAACCAATCAAGCAGAAGCTACGATGGTTCGCTCGCGACAAAAAGGAGGCGATTAGGGTAGAAGTCACACGACTTTTGGCAGCCAGATTTATTAAAGAAGTGTATCATCCGGAGTGGTTAGCCAACCCGGTTCTTGTATGCAAAAAGAATAATGAATGGAGAATGTGCGTTGATTATACTGATCTCAACAAACACTGCCCTAAGGACCCCTTCGGCTTACCTCGCATAGACGTGGTCGTAGATTCAACCACCGGTTGCGAGCTGCTTTCCTTTCTCGATTGCTACTCTGGTTATCACCAGATCGCTCTAAAAAAGGATGATCAGATCAAGACGTCTTTCATCACGCCTTTCGGCGTCTACTGCTACACGACTATGTCGTTCGGGCTCAAGAACGCTGGGGCTACATACCAACGCGCCATTCAGGCCTACCTCACAGACGAGATAAAAGATGACCTAGTAGAGGCCTATGTGGATGATGTAGTTGTCAAAACCAAGGAAGCACATACCCTTGTTGACAACCTAAAACGTACCTTTGCGGCCCTCAATACATTCCAATGGAAGTTAAACCCAAAGAAGTGCATCTTTGGTGTTCCTTCTGGCATATTGCTAGGCAACATCGTCAGTTACGACGGCATACGCCCTAATCCGGAGAAAGTCAAAGCTGTCTTAGACATGAAGCCCCCAAGAAGGTGAAGGATGTCCAGAAGCTTACCGGATGCATGGCCACCCTAAGCCGTTTCATATCAAGATTAGGAGAAAAAGGGCTACCGTTTTTCAAACTGCTCAAAGCATCCGAGAAGTTTGAGTGGTCGGAAGAAGCAGATGCGGCCTTCACGTAGCTAAAACATTACCTTACATCACCTCTAGTCCTCACTGCTCCTAGAGAAGACGAAACCCTCCTACTTTACATTGCAGCAACCAATCGGGTGGTCTCCACTACCATGGTGGTCGAGCGCGACGAGCCGGGCCACGCCTACAAGGTATAGCGGCCAATTTACTTCATCAGCGAGGTACTCAATGAATCTAAGACCAGGTACCCACAGATTCAGAAACTGCTCTACGCCATACTGATAACATCCCGAAAGTTGAGACATTACTTCGACGGATATCGTGTGGTGGTCATGACCGAGTACCCTTTGGGGGACATCATTCGCAATAAGGATGCGAACGGGCGCATCGTCAAATGGGCAATGGAGCTATGCCCCTTCTCCTTGGAATTTGCAAGCCGTACTACAATCAAGTCTCAGGCACTCGTCGATTTCATCGTCGAGTGGACAGACTTGAGCACGCCTGCCTCTCTGGGATCCGACGAATATTGGACGATGTACTTCGACGGCTCTCTCAACATTGACGGTGCAGGAGCAGGGGTTCTTTTCGTGTCACCATCCAAGGAGCAGCTCCGGTATGTGCTCAGGATTTATTTCCTGGCATCTAATAACGCCGCCGAGTATGAAGCATGCCTGCATGGTTTACGCATTGTGGTTGAGCTTGGTGTTAAACATCTCTATGTCTACGGAGACTCGGCTCTGGTCATCAACCAACTCAACAAGGACTGGGACACGACCAACGAAAAGATGGACACATACTGCAAATCGATAAGAAAGCTGGAAGGCAGGTTCTATGGCATCGAGTACATACACGTGGTCCGGGACAAGAACCAAGTAGCGGACGCGCTGTCAAAGTTAGGATCATCCCGAGCCAAAATCCCACATGGCGTATTCATCCAAGACCTGCTCACGCCTTCCATCGAAGAGGAAGATTCCACGGTCGACAAAGCTTCGGACCAGCAATTGGTGACTACGGTTCCGGCGCCAAGCATAACCGAGCCGCCTCCGACCACTCATGAGCCAGACTGGAGAGTACCTTTCATCAAGTACTTAACAGATGGCAGCGGTTATACTGATCGGACAGAAAATGAGCGCCTGATGCGTCGCAGTAAGCAGTATCTGCTCGTCGATGGCAAGTTATGGCGCAAAAATGCAAAGGAAGAAATCATGATGAAGTGTATAACCCAGGAAGAAGGCGAACATCTCCTAGACCAAATCCACTCTGGCTCCTGCAGCAACCACGCGGCCTCAAGAACACTGGTCGGTAAGGCTTTCCGAGCAGAGTTTTATTGGCCGTCAGCAGTAGCCGACGCAGAGAAGCTAGTCCACCACTGTGAGGGTTGTCAGTTCTTTGCCAAAAGAATCCACGTACCAGCACACAAGATCCAGACGATACCAGCCTCTTGGCCCTTCACATGCTGGGGACTGGATATGATCGGGCCCTTCAAACTGGCTCCTGGGAAATTTACATGCGTCTTTGTGCTGATTGACAAATTTTCTAAGTGGATAGAATACATGCCTTTGGTACAGGCATCTTTAGAAAAGACTGTCATGTTCCTCGACCAAGTCATCCACCGTTCGGCATACCCAACAGCATCATCACTGATCTGGTTACTCAGTTCACTGGGAACGCTTTTTGGGACTTCTGCGATGAAAGGAGCATAGTAGTAAAATACGTCTCGGTGGCGCACCCTAGAGCTAATGGACAAGTCGAACGGGCAAATGGCATGATCTTGGACGCATTGAAGAAGAGGATGTACAGAGAAAATGACAAAGCCCCCGGAAGATGGCTCAAGGAGTTACCAGCCATGGTCTAGGGCCTCCGAACTCAGCCCAGTCGTAACACCGGCGTCTCACCATACTTTATGGTTTACGGCGTTGAGGTAGTCCTCCCACCAGATATAGCTTTCAGACCAGCAAGGGTAGAGAACTTCGATGAGGGCAAGGTCAATGAAGTACGAGAGCTAGAAGTAAACAGCGCAGAAGAGAAAAGGCTCGATTCTTGTGTACGTACGGCCAAATACCTTGCTGTTTTGCGCAGGTACTACAACAAAAATGTTAAAGAGCGGTTCTTCATGGTCGGGGATTTGGTCCTAAAATGGAAGACAAACTAGGCTGGTGTCCACAAACTTGCAACCCCATGGGAGGGACCCTTCATGATCAAGGAAGTCACACGACCAACGTCTTACAGGTTAGCTCGCCTGGATGGTACGGACGTACCAAACTCGTGGCACATCGACAAGCTTAGACGTTTCTATGCTTAACTACTGAGATATGTACTCCTCTTGTACTTTCGATTTAATTCAATAAAGCAATTATGATTTCTCCAACCACTCTAATGTGTCACTTCGAATTTTATGGTTATTCTAACTTAGCCAGTAAAAACCGACCACCACTCCTTCTACGGTTTTCGGAGCAGGCCCTGTCTCCGGTTCCTCCCAATACATGCATGGGATCCGCTCTCTATGTTACGGGTGATCGGCAGGTCCCCCTTGGTTTAACTTGTCTGCGTCTACGTGTGCACAAGGTCACCGGACCTCACACTCTGACCACATGGAAAACTAGGGCCGCACAAACTTTTCGAGATGATGTGTCGAGCACGATGGTACAACTAAACAGAACGTTAATATGTTCTTACTTAGTTACACCAACATAAAGTATCAAGCTTAAATATGCTTTATACAAAGCAAACAAGCTTATAATAATATACAGTTACGTTATTACAAGCTTGCCTGAAGAGGCTCAAGTTCACAATAACACAACTATGTCCTCCTTCTACAGCTCTAAGCCTATTACATTGGCTGGTCGGGGCGCAGGGCACTTACTGCTCGCCGCTTCCGATACCCTACTCGAGTCCCAGGGACTCTTGTGCTAGTCGAGCTGAAGGGGATGGCCCTGTCGGTGCCTGGCTGGTCGAGACCGTAGGCTTCGTTGGTTGGCTTCTAGCTGACTCGTCGATGGCGTACCCTGTACTGGTGCTGTCCCACCTCCACACAGGTTAATATCACCAATTATCTTTGACGACAAGTCCAGCTGGGCCATCCGAAGTTCCTCTGCCGTGTCTAGGTCTACCTCCTTCGAGTACCCAGCCTCCAGGCGCTTGAGGTCGATCAGGGGGTAGTGGGCACGCACCATGCTTAGTACATGGGCACCCGTGTACTCACCAGCCTCCTTCACGAACTCTTGGAAGCATCCCCACGCTTGTCTGCATCTCTCGACCAGTCCGAGCTGGGGGGTCCTCGGCTCTTCCTCTGTGAGTGCCGGGTCGATAAGGTCGAGGACGGGCACAATGCTAGTTGCCACTTCTTGGCACCGGTTCTTCCACGTGTCCCGCTCCTCGGTGGCCTTGAGGCATCGTGCTTTCCAGTCGTCACGCTCTTTGATCACGGCCTCTAGGTGCTTCTTGGCATTGACTTTCAAAACTGAACACAGTACAAAACATCAAATGTGATAACACGACAAGGCAAGGTGGGCAACAGAATGAGAAAGGTGATCTGGAATACTTACTTTTTAGTTCCTCCTTCATTTTGTTGGTGTGGTCTTGGAGTTGAGACTGGCTGCGTGCTAGCTTCACGTTGTCCTCCTTCAGGCGACCACACTCTGCGGTCACATGGCTATTTTCCCCTTGGAGGCGGGCCACTTCAGCTTCTAAACCTGCATTACAGCTGTTACTACCAAGAATACAACAACACAAGTCCTGCACTTGCTATGATAAGATGAAACTTTACTTGTTTTCTCCAGCTCTTTGTTATTGAGCTGGCCGACTAGGTTTTGGTTCTGTGTTTCTCGATCTGTCCTCTCCTGGTCGGCGGCTTCAAGTTGGCGCCGCAAGCGTTCCACTTCGGCCGCCAGTTCTTTATTGGTCGCCGTGATTCCTTCAATCTGGTCGAAGCACCTCTTTTGGTATTTTGCGGTTTTCATCAAGTCCTGCATACAGACAAGCTAAGTCAGACAGTTCAACTACATAACAGGGTCAAGGATTCAAGCCAAACATACCTGGACTTCTGTCACCAGACGCTTGGCCGCCCGTTCAACTCTTAGGGTCTCTTCGACCTCTGGGATTTCTTCGTGCATAACCCATTTGTCGTTCCGATAGCGCGACACATATACATGTTGTTGTCTATCTTGGGGACGGCCCAGGACCTCTTCTACTTCTTCCTCTTCAGCCTCCTGTTCGGGAGGCGGCACTGGTCCGGAGTCTGCAGACTCCACGACCACCAAGGCTTTTCCACGAGCCATCGCGTCGGCAAGAATGCTCTAGGCCACTTCTGGCTGCTGCTCCTCGGCTAGATCTGGCTCCCTTGGCGCCATGGTATCCGCCTCAGCAGGGTTCATGCTTGGAGCACTTGTACTCTGCTCGGCTATCTTCTCGACCAGCCGCTCAGGGACTGGCGTCTGGTCATCCACCTACTGAGGTCCAGGCGGAGTTCCTACTACAGGCTCCTCCATGGCTGGCTGCTGGGCAGTTTGTCCCGCCATTACTGGCAAAGTTGTGCCGCACCCGGCTAGCTGGTCGGGGTTCTCGGTGGACGCCGACCTAATATATCAGAGACAAGATCAGAGGATAATAGTATCCAATGCAAATTACAAGCTTACATCAAAGATATAGATACTTATAGCTTCGATTTGCGGAATGATGTTGCGAAGGAGCGTCTTCTCGACCGCCCCTGCTCCGTGTGCTCGGCAGGTTCCACCGGGTCTCTTTCCACCTCTGGTATAGGCGTCGGGGTTTGATGCTCGACGTTTCCCTCGCTTGTCCTCTGTGTTGCAGTGGTCGTTGATGCGACCACTGCTGGCATAGAGGAGCCACCTTGCTTCGACGATCCCATCTGTCTTCTCCTCTTTCGAGGGATGAGCCGGAAGATGTCCGCATCCTCTGCTTCATCGTCCGATAGGGGGAAGATGGCTTGGCGTCGTCTGCTGGCCGCTGGATGCTTGCCAGCGGCTCTGGTCGATGCGTCCTCCACAGTCTCGAGTGCCACCCAGTGGACGTCGTCGGTCCTGGTGCTGGTCTAGGCGGCTGGGACGGCAGCTTGAGGCCAATCTACACTGGGGGGAGGCGACATGAACACTGCTGCCCGGTCACAACCATTACACTAAGGCATAAAGCGGGGACAATAGTCAATTTATGGTTACAACATGACTCTACAATTAAAAGGAGGCATCATTTACCTTTGGGGGATGTCGAGCCAGCTTGAAGGCATGCTCGATGTCGTTCAGCCTGACGTAATTGGGATCGGCCAGGTTGAAGAGCTCCCCAATCCTGGCCTTGATTTCCATCTTGTCGAGCGGCTCCTTCCTGGTCCTTGTTGGATCAGCGCTCCCCTGGTACTCGAAGCCTGGATGAACCCTCTTCTAGCAGGGCTAGATCCTTTGGCTGATGAAGTTCCTGACCACACTTGGGCCATCTAGCTTTCCCCACGAGATCATCCCGAGCAGTTCGGCGATCTGCTCCAAGCTCTCGGGTTTCTCTGTCCAGCTATTCTTCTTCTCTGGAATCAGCCCCACATCGCACAGGGTGATGGTGTTCGGTTCTTCATGGATGTAGAACCACTTCTTGTACCACTCATCTAGCGAGGTGTTCTAGGGGCAGTGCAAGTATTGTGCTTTCATGCCGTCGCGTAGATTCAGGTAGACGCCTCCGGCTATCTTTGAGCCACCGCTCCCTTTCTTCCGAAGACAGAACAGGTGGCGAAAGAGGTCGAAATGGGGCTGGAAGCCACCATAAGACTCACAGAGATGGATGAAGGTGGAGATAAGGAGAATCGAGTTGGGATGCAGATTGCAAATCCCAATCTCGTAGTACAAGCAGAGACCCTAAAGGAAAGGGTGCACTGGAATCCCGAAACCCCATTTGAAGAAGTCTTCAAAAACCACAATCTCACCTGGTTGTGGATCGGGGAAGCTTTCTCCTTCCAGCGCACGCCATCCCGCGAGTGCCTTGTTGTGGAGCACTCCCATGGCGACGAGGTCCTCGATGGTCTGCTCATTGCTCCGTGACTTCCACCATTCCTTCACCATGACCCCGCCTTTCTTCTGGGCGTCTCTCTTCGCCATTAGTCTGTCCTTACTAAGGGGGTGGATGCGGTGGTGAGGGGATTGGCGATGATTTTCGGAGGAATAGGGTTCAGCAGGAGGAAGAAGAAGGTTGCGGTGGCGGATGACAATGGGGAACGGTGTGAGTAACTTACCAGATCTACATTATATAAAATAAAGAGCTCCGTCGTTTCATTCGCTCGAGATTATTGGGAGTCATGCGCACGCGCCGTAGACGGTAGTTCACACAACCTTGAAATCTACGCTAATAAACGCGCTCCTTCGTTACCAGTGTACGCGCCTCTTCATTGATAGTGTAAGAGGGCCCACACTGACGCACCTCCATACAGGTGCCAAGCGACTGTTTGCCAGAAAATAGTAAGAAGACAGAATGACGTACTATACCCATTTGCTTTTTTGACCAGGCGTGTCAGACTGGACTTGGCAGAGAATAGAGATAAATAAATACAACGAATAAATACATTTATGGCGTTCGAGTTTTTGATGCCTGTTTCGCGCTCAAGGATGGATCAGACTCTTACAATGCTCTGGGGCCGCCTAGACCACTGCCATGCTCTGGGACCACCCAGACCACTGAAGTGCTTGGGGACTGCCCAGACCACTGCTGTGCTCGGGGACTGCCTAGACCACTGCCCTGCTCGTGGACCGCCCAGACCACTAAAGTGCTCGGGGACTATCCAGACCACTGCTATGCTCGAGGACTGCCCAGACCACTAACGTGCTCAGGGACTACTCCGACCACTATCGTGCTCGAGGACTGCTCCGACAACTGATGTGCTCGGGGGCTATCCCGACCACTGATCGGAGAATTGTTCTCCTCGGCTACATGTGATTTGTACTCACATACAGTTGAGATATATTTATTTAGACCTTGCTACAAGGCTCATACTTCGCCTTCCAACAAGCTCGGGGACTACATCGGTACGATGCACCTGCCGGTGCATCTCGTATCGCCTGTACGACGATTAGGTACTCAACTTAACTGGGAATTCTTTTTAGACCCTGGCACCACGTGCCTACTTCACCTACTACCAGGCTCGGGGACTAAGTGGGCACACTTCACCTTGCGATGAATGTGTTTGTTTTTCGACCACTACGCCTCTGACGATCAAAGATGCTACGCTCCAAGACGCACTTACATTTCTTTTCAGAAATACAAGTGGGCACACTTCCCGGGATAGAAATCTTTTTCTTTTTTCTTAAGAGCACCATACATTCTTCGGACAACCTATTTCTCCGGCGACGATGGTGGTCGAAAGATGTCAAGGACTCGGGCATAACTTGTCAGAGATGGTCGAAATGGCATGTCGCAGCATAATACATGGTGCTCGGGGACTAGCTGTGGGGGTATTAACCCCTATACCCTTACGGCTAAGCTTGGGCCGGCCCGGATCGATGGGTTCAGTCCATCCGAAAGACGACGTGCGGCCCAGCTAACCTGGTTGGAGTCCCGCGCAAGGAGTCAAGGCGGATTTGGCGATCAAGCAGGATCCTAGTCGGTTAGAATAGGAATCCTTGTCCGGCCACATATGGCAATTGTAACTGACTAGGATTAGTTTCCAGATCTGTAACCCTACCCCTCGGACTATATAAGGCAGGCAGGGGATCCCTCTAAAAACATCTCTCATTGACATACAGCAATACCAATCAGACGTAGGACATAGGTATTACGCCTTCTTGGCGGCCAAACCTGGATAAAACCTCATGTCTGTCTTGCGTCACCGTCTTGTTTGTGACTTGCGCATCTGTCTGCCGACAATCTACTATCTTGGGCATACCCCTAGGTAGACTGCCGACCGTATTTCGTCGACAACCGGAGTCATAGCGAAGGAGTGGTGGAAGTCAAGAAGCAACGAGCAGACCATCGAAGGCCTCGTCATCATGGGAGTACTCCACAATAAGGAACTCGCAGGATGGCGTGTGCCGGAGGGCAAGGGGTACCCTGATCCACAACCAGGTGAGATTGTGGTTTTTGAAGATTTCTTCAAGCGGGGTTTTGGGGTTCCAGTGCACCCTTTCCTTCAGGGGCTCTATATGTATTACGAGATTGGGATTTGCAACCTACATCCCAACTCGATTCTTCTTGTCTCCACCTTCATTCATCTTTGCGAAGCATATGGCAGCTTCCAGCCCCATTTCGACTTCTTTCACCATCTTTTCTGTCTGCGGAAGAAAGAAAGCGGTGGCTCGAAGATAGCCGGAGGTGTGTACCTCAATCTTCATGACAGGATGAAGGCCCAGTACCTACACTGCCCTTGGAACATGTCGCTTGACGACTGGTACAAGAAGTGGTTCTACATCCACGAAGAGCCAAACATGATCACACTGTGCGACGTGGGGTTCATTCTGGAGAAGAAAACCAGCTGGTTGGAGAAGCCCGAGCACCTGGAATAGATCCCATAACTTCTTGGGATGATACCATGGAATAAACTAGATGGTCCGAGCATGGTTGGGAACTTCATCAGCCGAAGGATCCAGCCCTGCCAGAGGAGGGTACATCCCGACTACGAGTACCAAGGTAGCGCAGACCCAACGAGGACCAGGCAAGAGGTGCTTGACAAGATCAAAGTCAAAGCCAGAATTGGAGAGCTATTTAACTTGGCTGATCCAAATTATGTTAGATTGAGCGACATTGAGCATGCTTTCAAGCTTGCCCGACCTCCCCCAAAGGTAAATCATTCTGCCTTGTACCTGTAGTTTTATGTTGTAACAGAAACTTACTGTGTTATCTCCTTTGTGTTTCCCAGATTAATGGTCAGGATAGAGCAACAGTGTTCGTGTCTCCACCCCCTGGTGTAGATTGGCCGCAAGTTGCCGGCCCAACTGCCTAGACTAGCACTGGGATCAAAGACGTCAACTGGGCCATGCTCGGAGTTGGGGAGGAGGCAGCGGCCAAAGCTGCTGGTAAGCGGCCGGCGGCTAGCAAGCATCGTCAGGCGATCTTTACACTATCGGACGATGACACAGAGGATGCAAACATCTTTTGACTCGTCCCTCGAAAGAGGAGGAGGCAACTGGAGTCAATGGAGCAAGGTGGCTCCTCCGTGCCAGTGGGACCTACATCGCCGACCACTGTAGCGCGGAGGACAAGTGGCAAAGGGGTCGAGCACCAAGCCTCGGCGTCAGTGCTGGATGTAGAGGGAGACCAGGTGTCACCCGCATAGCACGTGGAGCAAGCACGGCCGAAGAGGCGTGCCTTTGCCACATCATTCCGCGCTTCCAACATGTAAGTATTTGTAACTTTGATGTAAGCTTGCAATTTTTATTGACTATGATTGCCTTCTGAACTTATCTTGGATGTACTAGGTCGGTGTCCACCGAAAATCTGGATCAACTAGCCAGGAGCAGCATGGCTCCAGCAGCAATTGTAGAGAAGACTGCGCAACAGCCGTCCATGGAGGTACCCATAACAGAAAATCCATCGGGGCCTTAGCCCACCAACAGTCAGACAACAGTCCCTGAGTAGGGGGTCAAGGGAAGAGCCGAGCCAAACACAAATGCTCCGAGCACCAACCCTGTGGGGGGTGATACCTTAGCCCCAAGGATAATGGGTCAGACCGAGGAGTAGTGGACGGAGGCGAGAGCATAGAGCACGTTTGTCGATGCTGCAGCCCGTGGGAAGGCCATAGTGATCGCAGAAGCTGCTAGCTCCGGACTAGCACCGATACCCGAAGAAGAGGCCGAAAAGGATGAAGTAGAAGAGGTCATGGGCCATCCACAGGACAAACGACAACATGTATATGTGTCGCACTGGCAGAACAACCGATGGGTTGTTTATGAGGAAATCCTAGAGGTCGAAGAGACCATGAAAGTTGAACGAGCGGCGAAACGACTGGTGATGGAAGTCCAGGTATGCTTTGCTTGACCACCTGATCTTGCCTCTAGTCATATTGCCTTACTTAGCTTCTTACTTAGCTTTTTGCATGCAGGACTTAATGAAGACCGCAAGGTACCACAAGAAATGCTTCGACCAGATTGAGGGGATCACAACAAGCAATAAAGAACTGGCGGCCGAAGTGGAACGCTTGCGCCACCAACTTGAAGCCACCAACCATGAGAGGACGGAGCAAGAGGCGTAGAACCAGAACCTAGTCATCCAACTTAGTAACAAAGAGCAGGAAAGAACAAGTAAGTTGTCACTTTATCACAACGAGTGCATGACAAGTGTTGTCGCGTTGTTGGTAGTAACAGCTGTAGTGTAGGCATAGAAGCCGAAGTAGTCCGTCTCCGAGAGGAGAATAGCCGTGTGGTCGTAGAGTGTGATCGCCTGAAGGAGGACAACAAGAAACTAGCGCACAACCAGTCGCAACTCCAGGACCGCACGACCAAGATGAAGGAGGAGCTGAAAAGTAAGTGTTCCAGACCCCCTTGCTCACTTCTATTGCCCACCTTATCTTGTCGTGGCATGACGTTTTAATGTCTTGTGTGATTTGCAGTTTTAAAAGTCAATGCCAAGAAGCATCTAGAGGACGTGATAAAAGAACGCGATGGCTGGAAGGCGCGGTGCCAAGAGATCACCAAGGATCGGGACGCATGGAAGAAACGGTGCCAGGAAGTGGCAACGGGCATTTTGCCAGTCCTCAACCTTATCGATCCAGCGCTTACAGAGGAAGTGCCAAGGACGCCGCAGCTCAGACTGGTCGATAGGTGCCGAAAGGCATGGGGATGGTTCCAAGAGTTCATGAAGGAGGTGGGTGAGTACACAGGCGCACATGTGCTAAGCATGGTGCGTGCTCACTACCCCTTGATCGATCTCAAATGCCTGGAGGCTGGATACCCGAAGGAGGTAGATCCAGACAAGGCTGAGGAGCTTCGGATGACCTAGCTAGACTTGTCTTCAAAGATAGTTGGCGACATTAACCTGTGTGAAGGCGGGACAACACCTGTACAGGGTACGCCATCAACAAGTCAGCTGGAAACACCATCAGTTTTGAGCCAACCGGCGAAGCCTATGGTCTCGACCAGCCAGGCATCGGCGGGGCCATCCTCTTCAGCTTGACCAGTACAAGAGTCCCCGAGACTCGAGCAAGATGTCGGGAGCAGCGAGCAGCAGGTGCTGCGTGCCCCGACCAGCCAACAGGATAGGCTAGAGTTGTAGAAGAAGATGTAGTTGTGTTATTGTAAACTTGTACCTTTTCAGGCAAGCTTGTAATAACATAACTGTATATCATCATAAGCTTGTTTATTTTGTATAAAACGTATTTAAGCTTGGAACTCATGTTGGTGTAACTAAGTGAGAACATGTTAGCGTTATGTTTAGTTGTACCAGTTTAGTCGACACGTCATCCTAAAAGGTTTGTACGGCCCTGGTTTGCCATGTGGTCGGAGTGTGAGGTGCGTAGCCTATGCACACGTAGACGTAGACAAGTCAAACGATCACCCGTAGCGTAGAGAGCAGATCCCATGCACGCGTTGGGAAGAACTGGAGACAGGGCCTACTCCAAAAACCCAGGAAGGAATGGTGGTCGGTTTTGACTGGTTGAGTTAGGATAACAATAGACTTCAAAGTGACACATTAGAGTGGTCAGAGAAATCATAACAACTTTATTGAATTAAATCGAAAGTATAAGAGGAGTACATATCTTAGTAGTTAAGCATAGAAATGCCTAAGCTTGTCGATGTGCCATTAATTGGGTACGTCCGTACCATCCATGTGAGCTAACCTATAAGACATTAGTTGTGTAACTTCCTTGATCATGAAGGGCCCTTCCCATGGAGTTGCGAGTTTGTGGATACCAGCCTGATTCGTCTTCCACTCCAGGACCAGGTCCCCAACCACAAAGAACCGCTCCTTAATGTTCTTGTTGTAGTACCTGTGCAAAACAGCAAGGTATTTGGCTGTACGTACGCAAGAATCTAGCCGCTTCTCTTCTGCACTATTCACTTCTAGCTCCCGCGCTTCATTGGCCTTGTCTTCGTCAAAGTTCTCTACCCATGTTGATCTGAAGGCTATATCTGCTGGGAGCACTGCCTCAGCGCCGTAAACCATAAAGTATGGTGATACGCCGGTATTGCGACCGGGCTGGGTTCTGAGGCCCCAAACCATGGCTGGTAACTCTTTGAGCCATCTTCCGGGAGCCTTGTCATTTTCTCTGTACATACTCTTCTTCAGTGTGTCCAAGATCATACCGTTTGCTCGCTCGACCTATCCATTAGCTCTAGGGTGCGCCACCGAGACATATTTTACTACTATGCTCCTTTCATCGCAGAAGTCCCAAAAAGCGTTCCTGGTGAACTGAGTACCCAGATCAGTGATGATGCTGTTGGGTATGCCGAAGCGGTGGATGACCTAGTCGATGAACGTGATAGCCTTTTCCAAAGATGCCTGTACCAGAGGCATATACTCTATCCACTTAGAAAATTTGTCAATCAGCACAAAGACACATGTGAATTTCCCAGGAGCCGGTTTGGAAGGCCCGATCATATCCAGTCCCCAGCATGCAAAGGGCCAAGAGGCTAGTATTGTCTGGATCTCGTGTGCTGGTATGTGGATTCTCTTGGCAAAGAATTGACAACCCTCACAATAGCGGACTAGCTTCTCTGCATCGGCTACAGCTGACGACCAATAGAACCCTGCTCGGAAAGCCTTGCCAACCAGTGTTCTTGAGGCCGCGTGGTTGCTGTAGGAGCCAGAGTGGATTTGGTCCAGGAGATGTTTGCCATCCTCCTGGGTTATACACTTCATCAAGATTTCTTCCTTTGCGTTCTTGCGCCATAGTTTGCCATTGATGAGCAGGTATTGCTTACTACGACGCATCAGGCGTTCGTTTTCTGTCCAATCAGTGTAACCGCCGCCATCTGTCAGGTACTTGATAAAAGGTACTCTCCAGTCGGGCTCATTGGTGGTCAGAGGGGGCTCGGTGGTGCTTGACGCCGGAACCGTAGCCACCAATAGCTGGTCTGAAGGCTTGTCGACCGTGGGGTCTTCCTCTTCGATGGAAGGCGTGAGCAGGTCTTGAACAAATACACCATGTGGGACTTTGGCTCGGGATGATCCTATCTTTGACAGCGCATCTGCTGCTTGATTTTTGTCTCAGACCACGTGTGCATACTCGATGCCATAGAACATGCCTTCTAGCTTTCTGATCGATTTACAGTATGCATCCATCTTATCGCTGGTTGTGTCCCAGTCCTTATTGAGTTGGTTGATGACCAGAGCTGAGTCTCCATAAACATAGAGACGCTTGACACCGAGCTCAACCGCAATGCGCAAACCATGTAGGCATGCTTCGTACTCGGCGGCATTATTCGATGCTGGGAAATAAAACCTGAGGATGTACTGGAGCTGCTCCATAGATGGTGACACAAAAAGGACTCCTGCTCCTGCGCCGTCGATGTTGAGAGAGCCATCGAAGTACATCTTCCAATACTCATCGGGCCCCTAAGAGGCAGGTGTGCTTAAGTCTGTCCACTCGACGATGAAATCGACGAGTGCCTGAGACTTGATTGTAGTACGGCTTGCAAATTCCAAGGAGAAAGGGCATAACTCCATTGCCCATTTGACGATGTGCCCGTTCGCATCCTTGTTGCAAATGATGTCTCCCAGAGGGTACTCAGTCATGACCACCACACGGTATCCATCGAAGTAATGTTTCAACTTTCGGGATGTTATCAGTATGGCGTAGATCAATTTCTAAATCTATGGGTACCTAGTCTTGGATTCATTGAGTACCTCACTGATGAAATAGATTGGTCACTGTACCTTGTAGACGTGGCCGGGCTCGTCGCGCTCGACCACCATGGCAGTGGAGACCACTTGATTAGTTGCCGCAATGTAAAGCAGGAGGGTTTCGTCTTCTCTGGGAGCAGTGAGGACCGGAGGTGATGTAAGGTATTGTTTCCGCTGTGTGAAGGCAGTGTCTGCTTCCTCTGACCACTCAAACTTCTCGAATGCTTTGAGCAGTTTAAAGAACGGTAATCCTTTTTCGCCTAATCTTGATATGAAATGACTGAGAGCGGCCATGCATCCAGTAAGCTTCTAAACATCCTTCACCTTTTTGGGCGACTTCATGTCCAAGACAGCTTTGACTTTCTCCAGGTTAGGGCGTATGCCGTTGTGACTGACGATGTTGCCAAGTAGTATGCCAGAAGGAACACTAAAGATGCACTTCTTTAGGTTTAATTTCCATTGGAACGTATTAAGGGCTGCAAAGGTGCGTTCGAGGTTGTCAACAAGGGTACATGCTTCCTTGGTTTTGACAACTACGTCATCAACATAAGCCTCGACAAGGTCGTCTTTTATCTCGTCTTTGAGGCAGGCCTATATGGCGTGTTGGTAGGTAGCCCCGGCGTTCTTGAGCCCGAATGACATGGTTGTGTAGCAGTAAGCGCCGAAAGGTGTGATGAATGATGTCTTGATCTGGTCGTCCTTTTTGAGAGCAATGTAGTGATAACCAGAGTAGCAATCGAGAAAGGAAAGCAGCTCGCAACCGGCCGTTGAATCTACGACCTCATCTATGCGAGGTAAGCCAAAGGGGTCTTTAGGGCAGTGTTTATTGAGATCAGTGTAATCAACGCACATTCTCCATTCATTATTCTTTTTGCGTACAAGAACCGAGTTGGCTAACCACTCTGGATGATACACGTCTTTGATGAATCCGGCTGCCAAAAGCCGTGTAACCTCTACCCTAATCGCCTCCTTTTTGTCGCGAGCGAACCATCGTAGCTTCTGCTTGATAGGTTCGGCCTCGCCGTCGACATTTAAGGAGTGCTCAATCAAGTTCTGAGGTACACCAGGCATGTCAGCAGGTTTCCATGTGAACACGCTCATGTTGCTCCTCAAGAACCTGACGAGTGCGTCTTCCTATTTAGGATCTAGGTTGGCCCCGATAAGGGCCATTTTGCTGGGATCACTGTCGACCAACTGGATCGTTTTGTGCTCTTTGGACTTGACGTTCTTGCGTGGGGCCTCAAGCTCTGGAATCTCCAGGTGGTCGGCTGGGGTCTTCTTGGCGTCGAGCATGGTTGCAGCCATGTGAATAGAGAGGTTGTGAGCCTCTGCTATTTTAAAGCTATCATCCTCGCAGGTATATGCTGCGTATACGTTGCCCTGAGAGTTAGAACCCCTTTCTCGGTAGGCATCTTGAGCACCAAATACCTATAATGAGGTATGGCCATGAACTTGGTGAGCGATGGTCGACCAAGGATAGCATGGTAGGTGCCGTCGAAGTCAGCGACCACGAAGTTGACGTAGTCGGTGCGGAAGTGGTCCGGGGTCCCAAATTGCACGGGTAGCGTGATCTGCCCAAGAGGTGTAGAGCTTTGTCCGGGGAGAACACCCTAGAACTATGCCTCGTATGGTTTGAGATCCGCCTGGGTTATCTTCATTGTTGGCAGACTGTTCTTGAACAGTATATTGATGGAACTGCCATCATCAATCAGCACTCTGTCGAACTGAACCTTATTGATACAAGGGTCGAGGACTAGGGGAAAATGCCCTGGCTTAGGTATTGCCGCCCATTGGTCCTTCCTGTAGAAGGAGATCTCGCGGTGAGACCAAGGAGGGAGCCGCGGATTGGCGATGAGGTTGTCGGTGTTGGCTACGTTCAAGCAGGCGCGGGCGAGCAGCTTGCGTTCTCGTTTGGTCTCAATGGACACTTTGCCTCCAATGATGGTGTGGACACGATCGGTTGGCTTGACGTACTTATGACGGGGATCTGCGTCTTCATCATCGTTGTCTTTGTTGCGCTGTTCCCTGCATCGTTAGGGCGGTCGGACATATCCGGAGCCTGTTGACACGTGTAGATAGACTTGAGAACGCAGCAATTCTCCATGGTATGGTTTGACTTGGGGTGGAGCTGGCAGGGTCCTTTCAATGCTTTGGCGTAGTCTTCTTCATAGTTGTGACGCCCGCCACCTTTCTTAACGGTGTTGACCTCGCCGTCGTCTTCCCGAGCACGCTTGCCCCTGTAATTGTCACGGCGATTACGCCGCTGATTACGCTGGTCGCGGTGGTCGCGGGAGTCGTTGCGCTGGTTGCGGTGGTCAAAATTGTCGTTCTGACCACGGTTGCCGCGGTAGTCGTCGCGGTGTGGGGGTGGTCGGAGCGTGGAACCCTTGCTGCCTCTTCGATAATTATCTTTTTAGCATCATCGGTGTCCGCATATTTCTTAGTAGTGGCCAGGAGCGCTGTGACTGATTCAGGTCTCTTACGGAGGAGCTTGTCCCTTAGGGCGCCATGGAAGCGGAGGCCAGTGATGAAAGCCTCGATTGCCTCGTTGTCGGAGATTGACGGGACCTTGATGCGCATCTCCGAGAAATGTCGGACGTACTCGCACAGTGGCTCATCTATTCGGTCTCGAATCCGCTGCAGATCATATTTGTTTCCCGGTTGCTCGCAAGTAGCAATGAAGTTGTTGATGAAAGCTTGCTTGAGCTCCTGCCAAGAATCGAAATAGTTTGTCAGCAAGCTGACCAGCCATTGGTGGCCTACATGGCTGACGGCGACTGGGAAGTAATTAGACATGACGTGCTCGTCAGCCATGGCTGATCGGCATGTGGTTTTGTAGAGCATAACCCATAATTTGGGGTTCTCCTTGCCGTCGTACTTTTGAAGCTTCTCGAGTTTGAAGTTCTTGGGCCATATGACTTGGCGAAGGTGCGGAGTAAACTGCTTCAAACCCGGAGGGCCGTGGGTAGTATCATATTCCATACGGCGATAGCTTTCGTGGGATGCACGATCGTTGGCTCTTTGGTTGATGCGATCGCACAGATCGCGTCCTTCGAGGTAATGGCGGAGATCGTTATTGCCATCACGGCGATCTCGGTTGCCAACCTGATTGACCCTACAACCGTGGTTATCGCGGCGATTATCGCGGTTGTCTCAGTGGTTGTCGTCCCAAACATCGCGGTGGTTGTCCTCCCGACGGCGGTTGACGTCCCAACCACCATCATGGCCACTATTTCCGCCTTGACGGTTGTCTGATGGGTCGTTGTTGCACGAGCCACGTTGGTTGGGTGGCTGTGAGCGACTTGAGTACTGGTGGCTGTGGCTTGATTCGACTGAGACGGATGGAGCCCGGGCTTGATTTACAATCTCTGCAGTCTGAGCCATAGCAGCCATCGGATAAGCTTGTATATCATCGCGAACTACCTAGGTTTTCGGGGTATTGGGTAGTCGTTGCATTGTCGCCATAGCAACAGCTACGTTGGCGCTTGGAGCCCTGAAGACCTATTTGTCCCCCACCCTGTCGAAGGCATTATTGAGGTCGCATGGCTGGACCCTTATGCGTCGTGCCTCCTCTTCTACCTCGGCTTTGATTTGTCGGTGATTAAACCGGTCAATATTGCGTGCTTCGTGTGCAAGCCTTTCTTGTTCTGTTTTGCCAACTGCCGGTGGTTCGTCATTACTGACAACATTGATCAAGTCCCCTCGCCTTGGTGGGAAAGATGGGAATTGTGGGAACCCCGGGGCATGGTCTGGGATATCCAGATCGTATTCAATGCCTTCATCGTCATGATTCTAGAGCTCGGTGTGGACGGAGGCATTAAATGCGATGCTCGACGAGGAGCTGGAGCCACCCTCTTGGACTGTGTGGACGGATCCTTCTCGATAATCCTCAATCCGGACCATGTTGATGAAGTTGCATAGGCCGTAGGGCTAGGCCTGGTAGTTCTCCATCGAGGCTTCGTACTCGAAAAGCCGGAGACCCATCGCGGAGGCTGGCCGGCGACGAGCGGAGCGCCCTTCAGGAGTAGATGTGACCACGAGATCCGTATCGAGTCGTGCAGGACGACTGGCCTGAGCTGGTCGGGTAGATCGGTTGTGGGTAGCGATTACCTGCTCATTAGGTTGACTTTGAATTGAACTTACCAGAGCTAGGGTTTCAACAAGTTTGGTGCCGACCCGATCGATGGAGTCGAGCAGGTCGGTGTTGTCGATCTGCTTCCCTTTGTAGCGAGGAAGCGGACGATAGGTTGTCGGCGTGGCTGAAGATGATGCGGGCATGGTCAGAGCCAGATCCACCATGGTCGGAGCCAGATCCACCGTGGTCGGAGCCGTACCCATCGTGGTCGGAGCCGTAGCCAATGTAGGTGAAGCAGTGGCCGACGCAGATTGAATCCGCGCCTCCTCCGTAGTCATGGCGATGAAGTCGTCGGAGCCAGTGGTCTAGGTGATCTGGCCGATGGTGAACATGAGGCCATTCGGCGTGGCCATGGAGCCAGAGATGATGACCATCTTGTTCGCTTGGAGAGCAGTACGCACATCCCCTACCTGGCATGCCACTATCGACGAAATATGGTCGGCAGTCTACCTAGGGGTATGCCCAAGGTAGTAGATTATCGGTAGACAGATGCGCAAGCAACAAACAAGATGGTTACGCAAGACAGACACAAGGTTTTATCCAGGTTCGGCCACCGTAAAGGCGTAATACCTACGTCCTGTGTCTGATTGTATTGCTGTATGTCAATGAGAGATGTTTTTTAGAGGGGTCCCCTGCCCGCCTTATATAGTCCGGGGGGCAGGGTTACAGATCTCGAAACTAATCCTAGCCAGTTACAATTGCCATAGGTGGTCGGATAAGAATTCCTATTCTAACCGACCAGGATCTTGCTTGATCTCCAAATCTGCCTTGATTCTTTGTGCGGGACTCCGAACAGGCTGGCCGGGCCACGTGTCATCTTCTAGTTGACCGGACCCCCTGATCCGGGCTGGCCCAAGCCTAGCCATAAGGGTATAGGGGTTAATACCCCCCACAGTGATCAACATTTGAAGAGAGGGGACACGTGGTACGTATCGCGTGACCGGACGCTGAGGTCCAGTGTCCGATTGAGTTGACCGGAGCGTCCGGTCACTCCGTGTTGTGTCCAGTGAAGGGGTACAATGACTCTATTTCTTAGGGCTTATATTTAAGCCCCATGGCCAGTTCAAGCTCACTCTCTTGGCCATTTGCATTGACATAGCAACCTTGTGAGCTTAGCCAAAGCCCTCCCACTAATCTCCACCAATGATTCATCGTCTTGGTGAGATTGGAAGAGAATCCAAGTGCATTGCTTGAGTAATTGCATCTAGAGGCACTTGGTGTTTCTTGTTTTTATTGCAGGATTCGCTTGTTGCTCTTGGTGGTTGCCACCACCTAGATGGTTTGGAGCAGCGGAGGAGGATTGGCACGAGTTGGTGATTGTTCATGGCCATCTCCGGTGATTATGAGGTGATTTGTACCTTCCCTGGCGGAGTGCCCAAAGGTAACTCTAGTGGATTGCTCGTGTCATTGAGTTACCTCATTTGTGGGTAGGTTCTTGCGGTGTCCAATTGTGTGGACGAGGTTCGTGCAACACCTCTTAGCCACCGAACCACCGAGTGTTGGCCGACACAATGGGGACGTAGCATGTTGGCAAGCACATGAACCTCAGGAGAAAATTGGTTGTCTCTTGCCCTTTGGTATTCTCCCAGTGATTGATAAAGTATTTATCTCGTGATTGGTTCACTCCTCTACACGACGGTATTATCACTTCACTTACTCATTTACATTCCCGCAAACTAGCTATATCAAGCTCTTTAGTGTAGCTAGATTTGAGAGCTTGCTTTGTGAATTAAGTTCATCTAGTAGAGCTCTTTAGTGTAGCAATTGTGAGAGCTCTTAGTGAGTAGTGACCTAGTGGATTGTGTGCCTAGTGATCATAACAACTAGAATTATTAGATAGGTGGCTTGCAACCCTTGTAGAGCTAGAGCAAGTTTGCATTTCGCTATTTGTAATACTAATCAAATTGCTCTAGTTGATTTGTAGATTTTAAATAGGCTATTCACCCCCTCTAGCCATATTAGGACCTTTCACACACCCCAAAACACTTGGACTTGTGGCATCCGGCTGTGGTTTTAGTTTGAAAAAATAGCGAAAAAGAGTGATAGACGGGGGGATGCCAAGGAAAGTTTCACAAAGATGAACAAAAATCAAAAGATGCAGGATGGAGTTAGGGTTTAGATGATTTAGGGTAATGCCATAATAATGCAATAACCCATGCAAAAAGGGACAAGTAGGCAACCCTAACCCATGCTGGATGAATGGAACAAAGAGAACAATCTCACTCGGCTCAAGATTGGAAATATGGTGCTCTCCAGGTGCCTTCCACTCCCCAAGTTTCTACTCCGGTAGATAGCCCTGTTCATGGAGCTTCAAGGGATGCTTCGCCTTCGTTACCGGCGCTGGCCAAATCTGAGCGGCGACGGCTATCTCTGGCACCTCCAACGCCCTCTTCTCAGCGACTTTCTTGGCGGCGGTGCTCGGGTTCTTGCCCTTACCCATCAAGCAGAGCTTTTTTTATAGATCTAGGGTTCCAAGATGCAAGATTGGCAGTGCTCACAATGGCTCGGGGCATAGGCAGGAAGCAAATGGAACAGAGGTAGATGATGCACAGGAACAGTTTCCTTTTTATAGGGTTTTTACCGTGACGTGGCCCGATAATCACGCCAACAGGCACGACGTTTTGGTTTCCCTTCCATTTTAATGCGGCTGCGCGGTTGATACGACGGTTGCACGCCTTTTCAGGATTTCCAACGCGTCACAATGTGTTCAGAGTTATCCTTTGGATTTTTTCTTTTCGGGTACTGGCCACGCTACGACCGTTATCTACATGGCCACATCGTTAAGTACCCGGATGATTGATGCAGTACTCAGACAATCGCTTGACAGTATGTATTAAACAGCGCAGTACCCAGATGAAGATTTTTTATTCAACAACTGTTCAATGGATAAATAGTTGCACACTTTACATGATTCAAGACCACTCAGAATAATGAGCGACTATTTATTTAGAGAGTTACAAGTATTGGATACAAGATTTTTTCAGTCAATAACAAAGACAACACCTACTCGGATGAAACATAGTACTCATACTCTAAGTGCTTCTCAGTAGGTACTTTCATAACCGATGCACCTAGATCCAAGAGGAGAAAAGTAATGCATCTGGGTAGATAACAAAAGTGCAGTGTGTCCTAGCCTAGAACCTTGCGTAGACTGTCCGGTTATGAACATTTGATGGCCGACTACCCTTGGGAGCATAGCTACTGCATAAGGAAGCCTGTAGGCTAGTATGCAGGATGAGGTATTCGCACATCTTGCCACCCAGCCGACGCCATCTGTACGCATTCGGGTTTGGGTATGACCCTTTATGGACAGACGTCGACAGGCACCCTAGAAGAACTGACATGGGACTGCTGGATGTGCCCCTACTAGCCGTCACAAGACTTCTTCTAGTTGCAGTTCTAGACTCCTCTACTGTGCACAACTGCGGGTTTAGCCTACCTCTAAACCCTCTCACAAGAATTCTAGTCACTAAAGCTCTTGGTTATACCAACCAAGTACTCCCGGGGGCTGGTCTACTTCGCTCACCACCATATTTGCAAGCCTCAACCTCTGAGCCACTTTGCTTCTTCTACAACTGAGGTTCAAGTGCTTGCCAGGAGGGTTTTTATAGGCGTTTCGGTGTTGTCTATGGACCAGGTTCATGCGGAATACACGGACAAGTTACTGACTCCTACACAGGTTCACGTGCTACACTATAAGGGTATAGTACGCCCCAGTACACGTTTTCGGTGTATAGACAGTCTTTTCCCAGCACATGTGAAGTCACAATACATCCGGTAGCACCTTTGATGGCATATTTCCACGAATATCCTGAGCATCTTTGGACCAACTATACTAAAGTTTTGCATATGACTTTGACATGTCTTACCTGCTTTTGTACAAGCAGACATGACAATAATTTTCGCTGACACTCTCATCCTCGACTATATTTTTTTCAGATCCTTATCTCGAGTACAAGTACTCGGACACAGGCTCGGGGGCTACAGGGTACATATCCACTATGAGATATTTTTTCTTTTAGACCCTCTAACTCTTTGTTTTGCAAACAGTAAGAGGTTCGGGGGCTACACTCATTGAGTGCACTTTTCTAAAAAGTGCACGTCACTCAGAGGCTTTATAGAGCACCTCATGGCTTCACTCACGAAAGCACTCAGACTACGCTTTGTTTCTACCCGGCAAGATCAGGAGGAACAAGAAGACTTCCGAGTTCAACCATGACACGTTCGGGGGCTTGACGGACCAGGGTCCTAGGGGTTCCCCATGGGGGTACTACTTGGATGGGCCCTGGGATGGCCCACGATCTATTGAAGGACACGAGACAAGGTGGCATGGACTTCAAGCTATTCCAGATCGACTTAGTCGGCTTACTATGAAAGCCAGATTCTGTAATAGGACTAGGACTCTTTTCTTGTAACCGACTAGGACTAGATACGTGCCCTCACCATCTCCTCTATATAAAAAGAGGTACGGTGCACCCCCTTGTAACCCTAACAATCATACAATCAATACAACGCAAAATGTTACACGTCGACTGGACGTAAAGGCTATTACTCGACAAGAGGGTCCGAACTAGTATAAATCGTTCGTCTCTTTGCGTTTATCGTCGAGTTCTGCGTACGCCGAAGCCCTCCGAACACCGTCCCGGGTACCCCGTGACGGGTTGCCGGTCACAAGATGTAATCGAAGTGAAATGGTTACTGCAAATTGTGCTTCTGATGCTTTAGATGCATGTGATCCCACTGAATTTGGTGGAACCTCATCAGAGGAGACTGACGAATGGTTTCATTTTCTATCCATGGATAATGATGGAGGTGCTAGTGAAAAGGTATGTACCTGTTACTTGCTTTCTTAAACTCTAGACTCCCTTTCATGTCATTTATGGACTGTTACTACATGAATATATTAAGAGAGCTGACAAACCCTTCCTCATGCAGCTTACTGGTCTCCCTACTATATCTGAAGCTGAGGCTCAAGCTCTTGAGACAAATTCTGATTATTGCTACCACGAATTGGTGAGGCTTGTAGAGTCAGGAGGTGTATCTACTGTTAGCAACCTGTTCCCTGCCTATGGGAATACTGAATGTTTGAATCCGCTCTTGGTATCTGCTGGCGATAATTATCTAGAGATTAACGATATCTTCCCCCTTGGGGAAACTGCCTCTTTCGATCTTTCAGCACCAGGAAATCTGTTTACCCAGTATCCTTTGGAGCAATTCCCATACAGTGAGTTGAATCGTCCCCAATATGACAATGATGGTGCTCTTTCAGCTTCTTTAGTGGCAGGCGACTTCTTTGCGCCTATTTCCTGCTCTATGCATGATACTTCAGTTGATCATATTATTTGCACCACAAATTTTGTGTTGAATGACAGCTCAAACTCAACTATGCAGGACCCCTTCTCATGAACAGTACATGACGACCTCAGTGCTATGAAGTATGAATTGCTGTCCAATGTTAAATACTGAATTTCTGTTGATTCTACGGGGATGTTTTGTTGTCAAATTGGTGCACCGTGGTGGATATACAAAGTCGGTGCTTGAGCTGTGGTGGACATGCAAACTTGCTTCTGCCACTTTTTATAGGTGCATTGTTATTGGAGTCTGATCAATCTTGCAAGAATGTTGAAAATTTTGTCGATGAAGTCTGCTCCTGAACTTCGTGTTGTCATCAATGCAACTGTGTTTGACATTGCCGTGTTCTGCATTCTATGTTTGCATGTCTTTACAGTAGCTATATATTTCTGTTTATTGTGCTGGAACTGCATCTCAGCACGGGAAACTTATGTAATGCATCTAGTGTGTATATCCTCTGTTTGCATCAAGACGATCCAGTTTACCTTGCTTACCTTTGGGTATAACTATAAGGGACATGGTAATGTCTAGTCCCACGAGGCCGTAAATATATTCGACCTGTATATAACCGTGCAGCAATCTTGCAGTATTCCAGTACGGCACAAATCAACTATAATATACCACTCCCAAAACCGTATTAGTAGTAACTATCAAGCAACTAAGCAATCTCCGAAATCTTTAGCTGTGAGCTGTGTTCGACATTGAATTCTTATTAGTCCAACACCCAAAACACTGAAAACAGTACGATCTCACAACAGAATGTAACTCCAGGCTGCCCTATGTGTTTCATACTGGTGCCATGCGTTCTGCTCCTGCATAAGGAGCCGCTGCCTTGTCTGCAAGTCCGTCATCTGAACACATATCGGCGGAGGCACCGCCAGGGACGCGGCGAATGGATCAGCCCTTGCGGCGGCGGCGGTGGTGCTGGCCCCAGGCGGTGGCGGCAGGGCAAGCACCGTCGCACCAAGCGGCCGCGTCGCCACGCTGCGTGCGCTTCCGGCGAACGCACGCGCGTTTGTCACGGTTGCATTGGCCGTCGCGTGGTTGCACATGTCATCAAGCACCGTCGTGTTGAAGCCGCCACCGATCTCCGATTGATGGGCAGCGGGCGTGCTTGTGGACTGCACTAGCGCCGTCTCCCAGTCGGCTTCTGAATCGTCGAACGCCACCCATTTCGGCGCAGCTTCCGCTGAGTTACCATCGAACAGTGCCAATGTCAGATTCCTCCCATGCTCTTCGCCCGATGGCGGTGACGCGTCTTCTCCCAAATTTAAGAAGTCGGACGTCTCGTCGTCGACGACGACGAGTGAGCTAGCAGGTTCCGCCGGCGCCGACTTGCCGGCATTGTTCTCCTCTCGCGCAACAACCTGCTGCTCTTTCGGCGCCGGCTCAATTCCTTTGACGTCGTTCTTCTTGAAGGGAGTAGGCGGCGAGCGGTTCCACTGGGACGCCGACGCTTGCCTGTCGCGGATGTGTAGAGAACAAGAGTGACGTAGCGGAGAATGCGCTTGAGAAGCGCAAGGTGTGGCTCGCGTGGATCATGCATGTGCAAGCATAGCGGCGAAGGCAATATCCGGACGCGTCACGGTCAAGTATTGCAGGGCCCCGGCGAGTTGGCGATAGCTTGTGGCGACAGCAACAGCAGGGCCAGTGGCATCGAGTTTGCCCTTGGCATCGATGGGTGTGGCCGCTGCCTTGCAGGAAGCTATGCCAGCGCGCTCCAGAACGTCGTTGGCGTAGCGTGCTTGAGAGAGATAGAATCCTTCCTTGGACCGTCGTACGTCGATGCCGAGGAAGAAGCGCAGATCGCCCATGTCCTTGACGGCGAACTCGGCGCGCAGCTTGTTGACGATGTTCTGGATGAGGGCCGCAGAGGAACCGGTGATGACGTTGTCGTCGACGTACAGGAGGAGGTAGACGAGGTCGTGGCCGCGCCGCAGCGTGAACAGCGACGAGTCGGAGCGAGTCGCAGTGAAGCCGAGAGTCCGGATGAATGCGGCGAACCGCTCAAACCAGGCTCGGGGTGCTTGACGAAGGCCGTAGAGAGACCTGTCCAAGAGACAAACTGCATCGGGCCGGTCAGGATCGACAAATCCCGTCGGCTGCTGACAAAACACCTGCTCCTTCAGATGGCCGTGGAGGAAGGCATTGGACATGTCGAGTTGTGTCGTTGGCCAGTTCCTGGAGGCCGCGATGGCGAGCACTGTGCGAATTGTCGCCGGCTTGACGACGGGAGTGAAGGTCTCGCCGAAGTCGACGCCCGTGCGCTGGGTGAAGCCACGGACCACCCACCGGGCCTTATAGCGCTCAAGAGTGCCGGCCGGGTTGAGTTTATGCCGGAAGACCCATTTGCCAGTCACGATGTGTGCGCCGGGGGGTCGATCGACCAGACGCCAAGTCCGGTTTTTTTGAAGAGCCTCAAACTCAGCGGCCATGGCTGAATGCCAGTTCGGGTCTTTCAGAGCGCCACGAACGGACTTGGGGATCGGTGATGGAGCGCTGGAAGGCGTGGGAGCCGTGAGGTTCATAGCATAGCGAGGATTGGGTTTGAATGTGCCGACTCGGGATCGAGTAACCATGTGATGGCCCTGCCCGGCAATGGGCGCTTGGGTATGTGGGGCAGGTGGAGTTGGCGAGGAGGATGGAGCAGTGGCCGGTGGTGCTGATCCGATTTCGGCGCTAGGTGGGGCAGAGGGAGCGGGCGCAGGTGATGGAGCAGCTGCATGCGAACTGGATGCGGGTGGTGGGGAAGGATGCAGCGCTAACTGCCGAGCTGCGTGATCCGGATGTGGAGGCAGGAGTTGCTGAATGAAAACAGGCGAGGAGTCGAAGTCCGGTACTGTAGCCGGTCTCGCTGGTGCCGGTTTTGCCTGAAACTCGTCAGAGAGAAATGGAAAGACAGCGTCGTTGAAGACAACATGTCTGGAGGTGATGACCCACCGGCTATGGAGATCGAGGCAGCGGTAACCTCGATGATCGGCTGGGTACCCGAGGAGAGCACAGGGGGTAGAACGGGGGCTGAGCTTGTGAGATGTAGTGGCTGTTTGATTAGGATAGCACAGGCAGCCAAATACTCGAAGATGACTGAAATCTGGTTCAGTGCCGAGCAAACGCTGATGAGGTGTGATTGAACCACTGGACTGACATGGCCTGCGATTAATAAGATGAGTGGCAGTGTGTAGAGCTTCCACCCAGTAGGTTCCGGGCATGCCAGCATGAATAAGAAGACTGCGGACGCAGTCGTTGATGGTTCGAATGATCCGCTCGGCCTTTCCGTTTTGCGAAGAGGTGTACGGACAAGAGAGGCGAAACATGGTGCCGTGGGCAGCAAGATGGGTGCGCATGGCCAAGTTATCGAATTCACGGCCATTGTCAGTTTGGGGGGCGAGCAGTGGCATCTGAAACTGAGTGCGCACATATGCGTGGAAGGCAACAATGCAGGAGTAAACCTCAGATTTCGCACGCAATGGGAAAGTCCACACATAGTGGGAATAATCATCGATTAAAACCAAATAGTATTTGAATCCAGAAAAACTTGACAATGGAGATGTCCATACATCAGCATGTATTATTTGGAAAGGAACATAAGAAACTGAATTCGAATTGGAAAATGGCAGCCGGACATGCTTTCCTAGCTGACATGCTTCACAAGTGGTATGCTGGGACTTGCTGAACTGAAGATCAAGACTGGCCAATGTCTTGTGGAAGCTGCGACGCCCGGGATGACCTAAGCGCTGGTGCCACAGATCCATGGTGGGTGCAGTGGTCACAAGAGCTTGAGGTTGAGCCAGCGTCAAGGGGTAAAGCTCGCTAGTGCTGTTACATCGAAGAATCTCCAGGGGATCAAACTCGACAGAAACATTATTATCGCGAGTAAGAGAGCGGACGGAGATCAAATTTTTAACAAGCGATGGTGAAATCAGAATGTTGTTGAGGTGGAGTGGAGAGGTTGCGGTGGAGATGTGGGCACGGCCACGCTGAGTGACCGGGAGTGATGCACCGTTGCCGACAGTGATGGGTATAGGGGAATAGACTGGTGTAATGGAGGAGAGATTACCGGTGCTGGAAGACATGTGAGACGAGGCTCCCGTGTCGAAGTACCACTCCGCGCTCTGGGGCTGCTGAGCGCCGGAGTTCACCAGGGCCGAGAGCATGGCCTGGTGGTTCCATACGTCGTGTGGTGTAGAGCTGGACGCGGCGCCGATGTGATGACTGGAGCCGGGCGGTGGAGCAGCGAAGTACGCCTGATTGGCCTGGATGCCAGGCCGGGGACCGAGAACGCCGGAGGCCGGGGGACGGAACGACATTTGCCATGCCTGTACCATACCGGTCCACGGGTTCACCCCGGTCTGCCAGGCCGGAGGACGGGGTCCGCCGTAGTTGTTCCCGCCGCGACCACGGCCGCGCTTCTTGCCGCCACGATTGTTGTCGTTGCGTGGCGGTGCGCCGGAGCCGTTGGGGGCAGTCCACGAACCGGAGTTGGATCCGGAATTGCCGGACCCGCCGTCGCCTGCGCCTGGTGCTGGAGGACGAGGAGCGGTGCCGTGGCCGCCGCCGGCGCCGGATCCGCCCGATCCGGAGCCGCTGGATGTCAGGAGGGCATGTTGCGCGTCGGTCTTGGCATGTTCGGCGTCGTACTTTTCCTCCAGCAGGAGATATGAGCGCGCGGAAAGGAAGGTGTGTGGAGGCTGCCTGGAGGTTATCGCCGGCACAGCATGGCGATATTTGGAGGAGAGGCCACGAAGCCTATTGAGTACCTGAGAGGTTTCACGAACGGGCTGACCGACGTCGCGCAAGGCGTCAGCGAGGCGCTTGAGTTTGCCGGTGTAGGTGGCGATATCCATGTCGCCCTGGACAAGGGATCGGAACTCCGCCTCGAGGTACACGGCGCGATGGAGCTCGTTGTCGCGGAACTGCTCGCCGATCGCGCGCCAGATGGCATATGCCGTCGGCGTCGGCTGGCGCACAATAGCGCGGACGTCTTTGGAGATTGAATTATAGAGCCAGCCGAGGATACACTGATCAATCATGACCCAATGGGCGTCACGGCGATTAGCAGATGTAGGGGCGACGGTGAGGTGGGAGGTAAGGCCAAATTTGCCGACGACGACGTCGAAGAAGCACCGCCATTCGGCGTAGTTGGACTCTTGGATATCAAGTTCGACTGGGACGTGGTGGCGGATATTGACATATTGAATGACGGTGGAAGGGGGTGGGGGAAAAACGACGTCTTTGGTGAAGGAGGCGCCGCCATCAACAGAGGAAGAGGAGGAGACGTCATCCTCAACATCACCCTCGAACAGGGGGTTGAGATCCATGGCGGCGATGGTTGGGGGAAGGAGAAGGACCTAGACTGCTGATACCATGTAGAGAACAAGAGTAGGAGCCAACAAGAATGATTCATTGACTGGTGCGGCTCATATACGAGTTTATAGAATGAAGGAACGGCTGACCACGCAGGGCGCCGGGACCTTCGGATCGTGGTGACCGTGGTCACCGTATACATGCAGATCGTGTGCCAGTATATCTATACAGTCTTCAACAGGATGAACTCGTCCATGAGGTTCAGATTCTTCTGCCTGACGCGCTGTACCTCGGGGATATCAGACGGGCGGTACACGTCGGTGGCCTTGCACCACGAGTAGAAGTCGTCGAGCTCGTCGACCATCTTTGCGAGGCTGGTGAAGATGGAGTGGACGCGCACGCAGGCGGGAGTGCCCAGCTCGGCGAAGCGGTCCACGAGCACGACCATCACCCCGGTGACCTCGCAGTACATCGCTGCACTCTCCTTCACCAGCCTGTACAGCGCCGCGGTCACCACCGGGTTCGTCCTCGCCTTCCCCGTCGGCCGGCACTCGATGAACCGGCCGAAGAGGTGCTTCAGCTGCTGCGCCTTCGCGATGACATCCTCTGTCGTCGTCGTCTCGGTCGCCGGCCTTTCCCCCGGCACGAGCTCCCAGCCCTCGGCCACCTCGTACGTCGTCCCGTCGGTGTCACCGTCGACGTGCCATTTACCCTGGCTGGCGGCGCCTGCTCCGCGGGCCTGCATCCGTTGCTTGAGCCGATCGTCGAGGTACGCGGCGTAGGCGCGCACGAACGCGGCGAAGTCCCAGTCGCGGGACCGCGCGCGTTCGCGTTCTCGGAACCGAGACACGTCGAGCATGCGCCTGCCGCGCCGCGTGGCGAGGAACACCTCCTGCTCGTACGCCGGGTCCCCCTCTGCGAGCAGGCGGTGCACGAGCGCCAGCGCCTTGACGGCGACGGGCCACGTCCGCACCCGCTCGAGCCGGCGCGACACGGAGGCCACGCACGCGACCACGCGCGCGCGGGAGTAGCGCATCAGCGTGAGGATCTCCGCCGCGTGCCGCTCGTCTGCGGGGGCGGCCTCGCCGTGCGCCGTGGCCCTCACGATGGACGCCTCGACGTCCGAGGCCACCTCGTCTGCGGCGCTCGCCCTAGGGAGGGCGATGGTCTTTTGGTCCTTGGCCGCGCCCACCGCCTGCCGGAGCTAGCTCGGCGCCATGCGCACGCTCCCGGTTATTTGCGAATGGCTCCTCTAGTTGACGTGCGTCAGCGAGACCGATGGCCAATATCGGGTGGCGCAAGGATCAAGAAGGGCGACTGATTGCATTGGAGTAGGGTTAGAGCCGTAGGGGGAGAACGAAACGGGGGAGATATAAAGGGGCGCGCCGGAGACGCGGTTGTCCGGCGGGAGGACGGGCGGCGGAGAGGAGGCCGTTTTGGGGGGTTTGGGCTGTTGGAACCTTCATAGCTAACCGAGGAAACGGTGCTTCGGGTCAGCCCGCCCGTCGGGGGTTTTCACGCGAAATGTTGGTTACCGGCTTACCGCAACTCCCCATGCCGTCGCTACGTGCGCGAGCGACCGAGCGCGATCGCCTCCGGCCCGGCAGCTTGCGAAAATGCCTGCACCAAGCAAGAACCGGTTGGCATGCGTGGCAGGTGCTCGTTCACGTTCAGCCTGCCTCGTTGTTATCCACACACCAAAAAAAAATCTGCCCGGTTGGCTTCTGGTAGGTTTGCAATTCTTTGCCGGGCCAGTCCTTGGAATTGTTCTGTGGACTGTGGTTCCTGGTCTGGCGGACATCTATGAAGTTTAGAAGATGAGCCACTGGTCTACGGGGTGTTTAGATCCGTAGGCTAAAGTTTAGTCCTTATTCAGCCTGTAAGGAGTTCGGGTCGACCCTTCCGATCTACAGTCTGCTCCTAAATTTCGTTCACGGTTTGGATCGGTGCGAACCAAATACAAAGAGGTTCCAAATGGTAACAACCTTGTTACCCTAATCGACCCTAGGGTCGCCCTGTTTAGTATTCTATTCACAACGTCGTTCACTCCTCAGCTGCTGTTGCCGCCTCAGCCTTGATTTCTTAGTTGCATTGTAAGGAGACTAGGGCGGTTCGACCCTCGGTGAACCTCAGGTTAGCCAATGGATGGGGTGGTTTGACCCTGACCCTCATTTGCCAGCAACGGAGCGGAGGTTCAGTAAAAGGTACACACTGCTCCGCACCGTTTGCAGGCATAGTCCTTATCACATCGAATATTCGGAGGGTAATTAAGAAGATTAGACATGAGCTAATTATAAAACTAATTGCAGAAGTCCTGGACTAATTTACAAGATGGATCTATTAAACCTAATTAATCCATCATTAGCAAATATTTACTGTAGCACATCGTTGTCAAATAATGGACTAATTAGACTTAATAGATTCGTCTCGCAAATTCGCTTCTATTTGCGTAATTAGTTTTGTAATTAGCCTATGTTTAATACTCCTATTTGGTATCAAAGATTCGATGGGCTTGTTCAGGTTCAGGTTCAGGCTATGATCGAGCGTTGAGAAACGATTGCAAATGATGACTCAGATAAATGATATCTTCCGGAGAGAAAAAACCCACTGATGAAACCACGTTCATTTAGGATCACATACAAGGGCTGTTTGGATTACATGCAGCAAACAGTTACATGCTAAAAATAGCTAAGATTCTGTTTAGATCCTTAGCAACTGCTATATCTAAGCGCAACATCAACCTATGCACACTGATTATAATATCAATGTATGGATGCCCAAGGCCCAACCGTCCAAACGACGCAATAGTAATTGCCTATCTGGACTAAGCACAACTCTCCACCATGTACGGATCTGATAAATGTCACCATGTACCGATCTCCACCATGTACCGATTACACCAACTGGCTCTGTGAAAAAAAATGTTGTTCTCGTTTTCCGAGAAGTGAAACGTTTTTTATTTTGACAAAAATATATATACAAGAAAATATTAATATTTATAGTACATAATTAGTATCATTTGATAGATCATTGTTAATTGCTACGAACCTAGTTAAACTTTAAAAAATTGATCGACACAATTACTATAGCTCAAGAATCAAGAAGTGAAACGTTACTGTAGGATCACTGGTACGCCTAGAGGGGGGTAAATAGGCCTGTAAAAATTCAACTCAAACCGAAGTCAAATTCACCCGTGGCACTGCCGCTCTGTGAGCGCGGCACTGTCGCACCTGCCGAAGAGATTAGTTCACAATTTAAAATCTACCCAACGAAATTTAGATCGGGTAGATTTCTTAGCTTCCTGTAGGATAGTAAATCACAGATTGACAGCTGAAAGTGGTGGGAACACCACACACAAGTTGTCGGGGACCAATACTAGGGTACCCTAAGAGAAGAAGCTAAAGACCGTCAACATTGAGTCATCAGTGCGATCAAGAGCGCGACTACACCTCTTGCTGGGCTCCGCCTCATCCGGCCACCGGGGCCAGGGGCTCTACCTCGTCTGACCCTCGAGGGTTGGATCCGCCTCGGTGGACGCTGTGGCCACGGGCTCTGCCTTGCCCGAACCCCCGAGGGTTGGCTCCGCCTCGTCCGACCCCCGACGGCTGGATCCGCCTTGTCCGACCCCCGAGGGCTGGCTCCGTCTCGCCCGACGTCCGAGGGCTGGCTCCGCCTTGCCCGATGTATGAGGGCCGGCTCCGCCTCGTTCGACGTCTGAGGGCCGGCTCCGTCTCGCCCGACGTCTGAGGGCTGGCTCCGCCTCGCCCAATCCCTCGGGCACGGATCTTTACGGAAGCTCACGACAACCACAACGGTCCAAAAGGTGTGACCCAAGGTCAAACTTCTGGCATCGTGCAGGGAGCGGGCATATCTTAGCATGACCCGTCCCCGCGACATGTCATTCCATGGAACTCACATCACCCACAGTGACGGACGTGCTGTCACTGTGCTGCCTACTCCCTGTATGGTCGTTGATCAACACGCTGGTTCGTCGCGCCGCCCACCAGAGTAGAGTGGGACGTGATGACCCGCTGACAATACCAATGCATGGCATTGTCAGCGGACAGGCGCCCGGCGTGGCCATGTCATGGTCAGCGAACATACGCCCGGCGTGGGGCTGTCCCTGTCACCACCTGCCATATCAGTGGGGGCCCTCACGGAGGAAAAGGAAGACCCGGCGACCCTGAAGGACTTCCTTTGCCTCTCGTTTTCCTCTTTTCTCCGATCTGTAACCCATGCTCTCCCTTGGCCTATAAAAGGGAAAGCAGGACACCCCACTAAGGGACATCGGTTCACGACATCGCACATCACACTATATCACAACAGAACCACTAGCATCGAACATCGAACACATAGCTGAGCAGCGACCGAGCTCTCGGCACCCATTTGATCTTTCCATCAGAGACTTGGGACCTATCCCTCTCTCGCCCATTTGTAACCCCTACTATGAACTTTTTAGTGCTAATAACATGAGCAGCAGCCATGGACTAGATGTAGGGATATTCTACCCGAACCAGTATAAACCTTGTGTCTTTTTGGCACACCATCCCCGCCAAACGCGCAATAATATAAATTTACTCGTTGGTGTTTACTCGAAACACCGACACAAGTAGATCGGCCTCAAACTCTAGAAATCACCTCAACAACAACAACAAGAACACAAGTGAAGCACACACAAGCACAAGATGGCACAAGGATTTATCCCGTGGTTCAGCTCCCCACCAAGGCTTGCCTATGTCCACGTTGTTGAGGTATACCACTAAGGCTTAGGGATTTGCAACCCTACCTCGTTCTCAAGTCAAGAGAGTGAACTCTTGAGATGATGGGTGATTTTACTTGCTGCAAGAGATGGTTACAAACCTTCCGGGGCTGCCACACAAGTTGGCAAGCTCTACGGGCGACGCTCTAGCCGGCTAGGAGCTAAGCTCCAAGAGTAACAAATACAACCGCCGGCTAAAACATGAACCAAGTGCTCTTTAGAGTTTGGGAATCAATGGAGCTGCTCTTTAATCGAGTTTTGGACCCTTATACCTCAAGGATTGATGGGGAAATCAATGGATTTGCTTGGGGACTTAAGGTCAATAATGGAGTGAGAGAGAGAGAGCTCCTGCTCTGTTTTGGGTGTGCTAAAGTAAGAAAGAAGAGAGAAGGTCAGTTGATGTTGGAAAGGAAGGGGAAAGATATATATACCCCTCAGCCCCCAACGGTCACTTTAAATCGTAGATAGCCATTGGCGAGGAAAGCGAAAGGTATATATACCCTAGCCCTCAATGGACACCGCACCCAAGGGGTCGGGCGAGACGGATCCCACACCCAAGGGGTCAGGTGAGGCGGATCCCACAACCAATGGGTCAGGCGAGGCGGATCCCGCACCTAAGAGGTCGGGCGAGGCGGATCTCGCGACCAAGGGGTCACACCACGCAAGACAGCATGGGTAATAGTGAAGTGCAGACTGTCTCGGCTATGAATCTGAGGATGCTTGTGGTTGTTTGAGCACTTGGTAGCACATATTGGCTTAAGCATTTTGTCCCCCTTTATAGTATGGCTTTTCCTATACTTAAATTCAAGATACAAAAGAATCTTAAACCTCTTTCGAGTTTAAAGCCATATATATTTGTAATTGGGGCTCCTCCGTTTCATGTAGCATCCTCGAATATAAATTCCCTGCTTGTCATCTTGATAAATCTTATTAGTTCTCTAATTATGTGGTCATTATCACTAAAACCCACAATTAAGACTTGACTGCACTTTCAGTTACCAAAGTGACCCTTAAAGCTTTTCCTATCAAGGATCACTCGTTCCTCAAGGCTCCACGGTAATGATGCCATGGTAGCTCTAGGCGGCCTATGTCTTTGCGCGGTCTGGCACATGGCCTGTATCTGTTCATGCAGCAGACGTGGCATCGCTGGCCCGCGTGCTGGCACGGCGGATACAATTAGTGTGTCAGCACTTCGGCATGGCGACTATGATAGTTCACACGACGCTCAGGAGCCATTTCTTAGCGTGCGACAGTCGAGCTGTCCTCACTCTTTACCATTGTCAGCGATTCATGGTTGATGGGGTTGTTTCTGACGATGGACGACAATGGCGGCTGAGCCGCATTTCATGCCACCAAGTGTTGCCGATGTGTCAACGACATAGCAGGTAATGTGTGCCAGTGTTAGCTAACGTGTTTGCTTCATGTGATAGTAGGATGACGGATCAACCATTTCAATATATGGATTACACGTTCTCGGCCGGGCTAGTGTTGATAACATGTTAAAAAACCAAGAACTAGAACTGAGAAAGGGAATGAACTTATTTCTTGTTTTGTTTTGAGTAAACTGCACCATGGGTACCTAAACTATTAGGTGTGTAACGCATAGATACTCAAACAAAAAAACATAACTCGTAGGTACTGGATCTACAATTTTGGCTCTCCAACGGTACTCGCGCGGAAAGGACCCAAATAAGGTAGGCTGTTTTGCGAAAAACCCCCCACTGAATCATCTCATTCTCCTCATTCTCAGTCCCGTGGCCTTGAAGCTCTGTCTCCCTCTCTCGCCGCCCATCTGCCATCATGCCGCCCGTCTGCCTCCCACTCATGTAAGCTCACCGGATCCATCTCCCTAAGCTCGCCGCCGCACCCTCCCCCAAGTCGTCATGCAAGCGTCGTCCGACCATAGCGACGCTGGGAGCTCTGGTTACCAGCGCCTGGCGGACCGCGGGGAGAAGACTAGGCTGCCGCTTATGCCCTGCCCCATATGCGGTGCGGAGGTCTTGGAGCTCGTCTGTGGTCCCAGATCTAAGGTCCCTAGGGCCGTTTTCTTCAAATGCCGCTTTCATGAAAGAGATGTAAGTGCATAGTGCCATTTTTTGCTGTAGGATTGGTGTTCTTGCCTTGTGATGTGGTGAACAATTTGCCTTGTGATGCAGGTGCCAGGAACGTGCCCATGGTTCTTGTTTCAAGACAAGTATGAACGTTTGCTCATTGCAAGGGGACTGATTGGAGGCACCAGAGAGGGAGGCCATGAACAATAAGTTGTTGTGAATCATGATGAACTTGGAGGATTGCAGGGAGAAGAACATGCTGTGGAGGCACTGAAGAGTGGGATTACTGGTTTGGATGCAAAGCTGAAGAAACTTGTAGACCTAGGTCAAATTGGAGTTGTGTGCTGTGTGGTTGCTTCAGTGTTTGTTGTTGTTGGTGTCATCGGCATGATGCTCAAGTAGGAGTAGGAATTGTAATGCAAATTTGGTGCAATGAACCTGATTCAAATCAGTTTGGCAATGAAATGGAATGTGTTTTGTCCATTCAAATCATTTTGGCTCATTGAATTGTGATGCATTGGTGTTTATTCAGTGAATACAATTGACAGATGTGAGCTGAACAAAGTGAACTCAAATAGCTTTTTTCACAGGAAATTTTGACAGCAACATTTGGCAAGGCAAGTTAAAAACAAGAGTAATTCACAGGCACCTAAATATGAGTAATTCACAGGCACCTAAAAACAAGAGTAATTCACATTTGGCAACATGTAGAGATTGATCCAGTGACATATAGTCACTAAAATAGCATCCATACATTTGAGATTGATCCAGTGACATATAGTCACTAAAATAGCATCCTACATTAGAGGTTGACCTAGTGACATATATAGTCACTAAAATAGCATCCATTACATCTCAGTTTTGGTGCTTGCAGTACACATCCTACCCACCAGTGCACTACACCATACTAGCTGCATATGACCTATACCTATATGATCACTGCACAAAAGAAGGCAAACTTCAGCTGCTGAACAAAAGGCAACTGTATTTGCTCGACAAAAGCCAACTATCTGTGATGTACAAAAGGGCATCAACACACTCCATAATCCTTCCTACTATCTAGCTGGACCTTTCTTGGCATTCACTGTCTTCTTTTTTTGGTTCACTGCTTTCTTGGTCCTTGATGTCCTGCCAGCTTTGGTAGTCATTGTCATCTGAATTTGCCTTGCTGGTGGAATATTGGAAACGATGTAGGCTGAATCTGGTACAGGTTGACTGACTGGATGCTGTCTCATAGTCTGTGAGGCCTGGAAAGGGTCCAAACAAGTTTGTAAGCTAAATTGTGTGGGCCAAAAACAAAAATGATGATAATGAGGGAGTTGTGGTACCTCATCCAATAGTTGAGACAGCATAGGATTGTCTACTTGGGACATGGTTGCTTCTGTTTCAGCTTCTGCAATATAGACCTCCTGAAACACAGATTCTAGTGAAAATAGGTATTTTGTACCAAATAAAGGGGACAGTCTGGTTGCACATACCTGATATTCTTCTTGATGCCTTGCTTCCTCATGTGCTTGTTGAATAGCTGACCTTTTCCTTTTCTGGACAGCTGGTTCTCCTACTTCCTTTGCTGCACATCTTGCTACATTATGGTCAGGTTTTCCACAGTGACTGCAGTGCATTGTTACTCCATGTTTAGATAGCCTTGGTCCATTTCTGCCTTGTTGTTCATGTGGTGCTTTCTTCCTTGCCTTTGCTGGCCTATCTGGTTTCTTCTCATATTTAGGTGGCTTCACTTCTGTGCCTCCAACATTTTGCCAATTAGTCTTGTCAGAGCATGGAAAAATTTGGAAGTTGTATGCATTCTGGAAAGCTTCAATGGAGTAACAGTGTGGGAGCACTGAGTCTTCTGGAATTCTTTCATGCTTAAGGCAAGCAATTGCATGACTACATGGTATGCCTATCAAGTCCCATCTTCTACATTCACATTTCTTAGCTGCAATGTCCACAACATACTTCCATTCTCTATCATGAACCTCAAAAATTCCACTCCCACTAGGTAATGGGTAGCATGTGTTGGACATCTCTGCATGCCTAGCTAGCTTCTTGCTAATTTTTGGGCATATGACCATGTGTCCCCACTTCTCAGTAACCTCTTTCTGCTTGGTGTAGTGTCTGGTCATAAGCTGGACCTTGATCTTTTGTAGCATGCTCAAAATAGGCAATTCTCTGGCTTCCACTATGTAATTGTTGAAAACTTCACAAGTGTTGTTCAAGAGGATATCACACTTTGGGTACTCACTAAAGAAAGCCCTAACCCATGTGTTTGGTGGCATCTTTTCTAACCATGCATGGGCATCCTTGCTGAGAACTCTCATTTTGGCCATCTCCTGGTTCCACCTCACCACTGTACTAGCTCTTGCACACCTCCAAAGCTGATTCTTGAAGTTCTCTCCTCTGAATTGGCCTGAGAAGTTATGGTACAGATGTCTAACACAGAACTTGTGTTCTAACTCAGGAAACACTTGCTGAACAGCAGGGATAAGACCTTTTTGTTTATCTGTCATGATGGTCCAAGGAGTTGTGTTTTCTATGCCAAGGTCCTCTTTCAGTGTCTCTAAGAACCACTTCCATGATGCTAGGCACTCAACCTCCACCACTGCTATGGCCAAAGGAAAAATGCAATCATTTAGGTCTATACCTATTACAGTTAGCAGCTGCCCTCCAAACTTTGTCTTGATGTGGTAGCCATCTAGACAGATAACAGGCCTGCAACCAGTGAGGAAACCTCTTTTGCATGCATCCATAGACATGTAAAGTGTACTGAAGAAACCATCAAGGCATGTTAGAAAGAAGGTACTGCCAGGATTTGTCCTCCTAAGTTCATGCCCATAATTCCTCAGCTCATTGAATTGCTTCACTTCATCCCCATAAATGGTCTCCCATGCCTTCCTTCTTGCCCTACACAGCTTCATCCTAGAAATGGTCAGGTTTAGCTCTAGCTGAATAGTCTTCCCAAAATTGGTCAGGCTCATCTTCTCATCAGCCCTAAACCTATCCAAGTACTTGTTAGCAAGCCACTTTGCAGTGCACCTCTTCAGTTCCCACTTCTTCTGGCATGTGTGATTCCCAACAAAAGATTTGATCATGATACAACTCATCCTTGTGTCCCAAGAAGCATACAAGTACCATGGACAATTTACATCACAATGAGCTTTGATTCTTTTCTTGTCATTCCATGGCATCTTTATCTCCACCCTCTCTTTGATACTGTATTCTGAAATTGCCTTTCTAAGCAGTTCTATTGAATCAAACTTCATTCCTAACTTGAAAATTGGGTTCTCAATATCCTCTGGCCTGAAGGATGACATGTTAGCCCCAACCTTACCCTCTCCATTAGAATCAGGTAACTCCAACTCATCCTCATCAGTTGATATCTCATCCCATTACCTTTCTGCCATGTTCTCTTTGCCAACTGGGGCATTTCTCTTGTACCCTTTGCTGACTACAATGCCCATACCTGCCCCCTCATCAACCACCCCATCATCAACATTGTCCCAGAAAAAATCATCATCCTCATGATCAACTTCATAATCACTATCCACAAAATCCCCATCCACACTACTGTCACTAGCCACAAAATCCCCATCATCATCATCATGCCTTTTAGCTGCTGGCTTCCCTGGATTGACCACATTGTCATCCCAGTCAGATGTCTTGAATGACTTGTAGATATCAAAGTAGAGCACAAAATTGTTAACATGGTATGCAACTTGCTTCATGATGAGTGTTTCTGCATCTGAATCTATAAATCTCAAACCACTAGGCACAACCATCTCAGGCAACAACCAGAGAACAGTGAGCTTCTCAATTCCATAACCTAGCATCACACTGATTTCTTGAATTGAACTAAAACACCAGTGCTGCACTTTGCAATTGTCAAACCAATCCACCTTGCCACCCAGATAAACCTGATCCTTAACAGACCCACAGAAAAATCCCCCATGATGAACTTCTACAGAGAACTCCTCATCAGGCCCTAAACAGTGAACAAAACCCTAAATTTCAGAGCATTGCGACAAGAAACCTATCTCTACATCAAATTGAAGCATTACGACACCACAATGATCCAGAATGAACTACATGGACAGGAGAGTAGCCTTCGTGGCACTGACCGTAATCTGGTGCTAGTGCTCCTTCCAATCGACGGACGCCGGCCATGGTGCCGCGTCGCCGCGCACCGCGCCTCACCGCACCAGATGCGGCAGGGCAAACCCCCCAGCGGACCTCACCCTCTCAATGCGGTGGACGGGCGGCGAGAGTGGGAGGCAGACGGGTGGCGAGAGAGGGAGACAGAGCTTCAAGGCCACGAGACTGAGAATGAGGAGAAGGAGATGATTCAGCGGGGGGGTTTTCGCAAAACAGCCTGCCTTATTTGGGTCCTTTCCGCGCGAGTACCGTTGGATAGCCAAACTTGTAGATCCAGTACCTACGAGTTACGTTTTTTTGTTTGAGTATCTATGCGTTACACACCTAATAGTTTAGATACCCACGGTGCAGTTTACTCTTTTGTTTTAGTACATGAGCCGCACACATATTGATGTTTTGGGATGTTCGTTTCAGCTTTCCTTCCTTCTCATTCCAGAGGGAAAAGGCTGATGAACACTATTCATGTTTTTTTTCTTCTAAATTTTTCATGAGCTTTTCCTCTTATTTAATTTGGTTACTTTCAAACTCTCATTTTCATATTTGTTCTTTAACTCTGATTTTGTAACAATGAAATCCACCAAAGCAATTTCCGGAGCCCTACCAAAGGGCCTCTAGTATGCCGACAGGTGGGCCTAGTGCCCTGCCATCAATTCGCGCATCCCTGGGCCCTGGCTCCTGGTCGCTTGTCTTTTCTCCAGCCTCCCTGACCTCCCCATTTTGCTCTCCACCGTAAGATCCACTCATCCACCGCTCCCCATTTCCATCCGCGGCCATGGCCTCCGCCTCCGCCGACGCCGGCACCTGCCCGTGGGACGCCCTCCCGTCGCACCTCCAGGAGCGCATCCTCTCCCTCCTCCCCATCACCGAACTACTTCCCGTCGCCGCCGTGTCCCGCGCGCTCCGCCGCCTCCTGCGCTCCCCGGCGTTCCACGCCCTCCTCTCCCCGCACCGCCTCGACGCCTTCTTCCTCCTTTCCCCACGGCTCGCCGTCCACCCGTTGTCCCGCCGCGTCCTCACTTTGCCCGCGCTCGCCGCGCTCTCTCCCCCTTCCTACCCGCTCGTCTCCTCCCCGTCCCCATCACTCCTTATCACCTGCGCCTCGCTCCAGTTCCTTCCGCCGATCCCCGACGGAGCCTACCTCCTCTCCGTTATCGTCCCGTCGCGCCGCTCCTCCCCCTCCTGCACCCTCGTCGCCGTCACCACCGGCGCAGCCGTACGTTCTTACACCCTGGACACCGGCGATCCCTCCCCGCGGTGGGCGTCTAGAGGCGATCTCCCGCTGTCTCTCACGATCCTGGGAAACGCCGCGGTCGTCGGTGACCGCGGCAAGCTCTTCGTCCTCGGCCGTGGCCCCGACGCGCTCTTGGTTTTTGATCTCGGGACGGGGACATGGGAAGTGCCGCCTGTTGTTATGCCACAAGGTCTCACCACGGCGCATCTGTTTCTTTTTGATGGGAGTCTCTTCTTAGTAGGTGGGATCGAGAGCTTTGGAGAAGTGGAGCGGGTGGTGGTCTGGCAGTTGCACGACGATAAGGAGGAGGAGGTGTGGTGGAGGGAGGTGAGCGTGATGCCGACCGAGGTTTTCGATGAGTTGCTGGCTGGTAGGTTTGGCAGTTTCTGGCATTTTCAGGCTGCGGACAGATTGGGGATTGTTTGCTTGTACCATGCCGTGGATGGGAGGCTGGTCATGTTTGATGCGGCCGATGGCTCGTGGACAGTGCTGCCACGACTGTCTGGGTTGGATGCAGACGAGAGCCTCAGGTGGTTTGGACATGTCTTGGAGCCAGGAGTTGAAATCTTGCTGGGACTACGATGGTGAGGCTTTGCTCTTAACTTATAGTATTTCAGTTGAGTCCTGGCAGGTTCAGCTTAATGCTCCTGGAGTCTTGATGTGAGTGTCTCTGTAAACAAGAATAAGTAGGCTAGCTAACTTTTGGTCTCAGCATGTGTATATTGACATATTTTTTGTCATTTGCTGTTTATAATTCTCTGCTGTAAAAGCTGATTCCGACATGTGGAATTTTGTAGACATCCCCATGAGGTTACTAAATGATGTGTACGCAAATCCCTGGCAATTACCAATGCATCAGAGCTCCTGAAGGTCCTTTTTACTCAGCTCATCATCATGTTCAGAAGCGCAAGCTGCATTAGTAGCCAAATTCTTACCGTCCTTTGCTTTTTGAGAGAGAAGAACATCATGGTTAGAATGTGTAACTTATCTATCAATATATCATATCTCTCTCTTTTTATTTCTTCACTATGCTGTACCCAGCTTTGATCTGTAGTAGCTCCCCTTGTCAGGACGTACATATGAAAAAATCAGATGTCTTGATAAAACCATGTTTAATTTATTGTCTTACATGCAATGTTCAGCTTGTTAGTTGATAAACAAGATTGTCCTGTTTCCTCAACTTCTTGCAGTGATAGAACTATTTGTACATATAGGTATTAGTTTCCTAGTAATAAACATACTGTATATATATGTTATCTGGTATGTGGTCCTATCACAAACCACCATTACGAAATTAGCTTCATATAATTTAGATGCACCAATATAAGCTTGCCTATGATGGATGTCGATGTTAGGTTCTTATGTTGATGGCTGGAACTATCTTAAGCCAAAGTATAAGTGGCTGGAAATGGAACGAACACTGTAATCCTTTCTGGAAAATTCTTCTTTGATGCTTCTCATTCACCCTTTCCATTTGAGAGTGCATTTGCCCCCTATGTGGGTTTTGGTGTATTGATGACATCCAAATTAGGCACTAATGAGATCTTATATTGCAGCTTTAGTCACTTGAAAGTTTTAAAAGAGTTAAACTAAGATGAAATGGTATCCCTCAATTCTTAAAATGCAAAAAGCGAACGAACCCAAAGCGTTCTCCAAAGCCTTTTTATTTTGTTTTGGGTTTAGATATGCCGTACTATAAAGAGGGATGCAAATTTAGCTGGTCTGAGGAAGATAGAGTGCTCAAGCATAAAAGTAAAATCAAAGAGCGACACAAAATCACCTCACGAACACTTACATATAGTTTTTGGACTTCTAGTAGCTGGAAGTCCCGGCGTGAGCCAGGAGTTCCAGTAGTCGAAAGTCCCGACTTTCGGTGCTAGAAGTCCCGACGCTTGCTGACTTAGCCGCCAGCCCGCCTGCGCACCTTTGTCCGTCGAAAGTCTCGACGGGAGTCAGGAGTTTCGGGCATCGGAAGTTTCGGCTCTCGCCGGAAGTTCCGATGCCCTAGGACTTAGCCTCCTGGCTCGGCTGTGCGTTGGGAGTCCCGACAAAAGTTGGAAGTCCCGACGGCCGGGAGTTCCGGCTCTAGCTATGTTGACCATCTTTGACTGCGCCTTGAACAGTGTTTTGTAGAAGGGCCGGAAGTTCTGACGATCTATGTCGGAACTTCCGACTCAGATCTGAACGGTTGGTTTCTACTATTAGTATAAATAGCTATCTCCTCTCTTCCAACCTTGAACCACTTATTCATTGCTCATCAACCTTCGTCCCAAATAGCTCCCAAGCATTCAAGGCACCCCTCTCCTCTCCCCTTTGCTCCAATCTTTGATTCCTGTAGGGTTTTGTGTGAAAGGAGAGTGGATTGAGTGAGAGAATCACTTTGGCAAGCTTGAGCACTTGATTTCTTTATCAAGCCGGTTGGACTTGCGTCTATTACTCTTGCGTTCTTGAAACCCTAGCCGGCTAGGCGCCGTCCAAGAGCTTTCATCTTGTGGAAGAGCCTTGGAAAGTTTGTATTACCCTTGATTTCTTAGTGGAAAGCTCAAGTAACCTTTGTGGTTGCTTTGAGAGAGGCAAGGAGGTGGAAGAGACTCCGACCTTTGTGGTCACCTCAACAACGAGGACGTAGGAGCTCCTTTGTGGGGTTGCCGAACCTCGGGATAAATTCTTGTGTCCTGCGTGCTTGTTGTTGTTGTTGTTGTGATTTGTGCTATCATATTTGTTCTTGTTGGTTTGTCTTCCTTCCCAAGTTTCTCTTAGGGTTTGGACTCGATCTACGAAGTGGTGACCTTCCGGCGTCAAATAAGCAACCCCAACACTTCACCTTACCACTAGGGAGTGGGGTTGTAAGATATCTTTCACTCAAAGTTCGTTTTAGCACTTGTAGTGCAAATTCTCGTAGGTGCCGGAACTCTCGGCTGTTTGCGTCGGAACTTCTGGGTGCCGGAAGTTCTGGCCCAAATTGTCAGGACTTCCGACTGTCACTGACATTTGACTTTGAGATTACGCAAAAAATTTTAGATACGCCTATTCACCCCTCTTTATGCATTGTTTAGATCCTTTCACCATTTGGTTCAGGGAAAAAGGCTTATGAATTTTCAAAATGGCTTTATAGGGCAGCTAAAGAATACCGTGGATAGTACAGTTTATTTGTATGTAGATCTACAATGCGGGGAAATTGCCCACCTTTTTTCTCTAGTCTTCTCAGGAGAGCTTCTCATTTCTCCTTCCGTGCCAAGTGAAGGAGGTGGCGAGGCTGATGAGCCTAACGACTTCAGTGCATCCATGGAAGATACAAGTGAATTGGATGACAATGCCCACAAATGCAAGGCTGTGGACATGAAAATCAGTAAGACTAAGTCTAGTCTTAGTAGGGGTTTGATGTCCCAGTTTGTAAGACTCCTATATGTAGTGTCATCTCCATGAAACTCATTTTACTCCTATGGAACTTTGATCATCTCTCTCTTTATTAATATTGTGCCATGTCAGCGTATTTGCTAAGTTGGTAGCTTATTAAATGACCATGAAACTCTCGTGAAACCTCTACTGAGACTAGCCTAGGAAACACAAACCTTTGACCAAGATAGATAGTGACCTCTGCTATCGTCGAAAGAAATGTTTCCCTGGTATCCAACTGGCTTTGAATAAGAGAGGATTCAAACAAGCAGTCTCATGCAAGTGTTACATCATAAAGAATGCCTTATGTTTACTTCAACTAGGGAAATGGGCAGCAAACACTACGCTAGATTTGGACATCACTGCCGGATTTGTGAGAACCGGCAGTGATGTTCCTTCACTGCCGGTTATGAGCTCGAAAATGAGAAAATGATTGGGGCTGGGTTAAAACCGGCAATGAAGCACCACATCACTGTCGGTTTGTGGCTTGAACCGACAGTATTTTTGCGACCACTCATCACTACCAGTTCAAGCCACAAACCGGCAGTGATTGGGCTCTATCACTGTCGGTTCTAGCCAAGAACCGACAGTGATTAGCCTACAACACAAAAAGGCTACAGCCGTCCTCTTCTTCCTTCTCTCTTCCATCCCAATAACAGAGGCGCGCGTTTGGGCCCTTTCCTTCATTGTTGCGGCTGCTCTTCACCATGAAGCTAGCGCTTGGATTTTGAAGAATGGCTTGATCTTTTTGCTTTAAGGTTAGTAACAAACATCCACTCCTTTGATTTAGTTGCTTAATTAGCTTCGTTTTGATGGCTACATTGCTTGATTCTCATTCTAGTTCTTTCTCCATTCTAGAGAGCACTTTTCCAATTAGACATTTGTGCAAGGCTCAAAATGTAGTGAATCCATCATCCAAACAGTTGGTGTCTATGAACACATTTAAATTCATGGCTAATTATTCCATGGTGGTCAAGATCATCATTGTTAGTATGTGATGCTATAATTAGTTCTTAGAAGTAGAGTAGAATAGTTGTTCTTCAATATTGTGCAATAATTGTTTTTTACTACGATTTTTAATTTACAGGGCCGGGGCTACCAATTTCATTTTTTCTAATAATTAGTGTACAATAATGTTTTTCAAAAATGGTACTTTCGAGCTACAATTGTTGTTCATGAAGCTCGATTTCTTATTAATTCTTTGTAATTACTGTCTCAGTATTTTTTTGTGCAGAGATAGATCGAGAGTGGATGCATCTGTCTCGAACGGACAAGCGATACATGCATGACGTCAGTCAGTTTATCACCGATGCCAAAGCCCATGCTAGGAATGGGAACCATGTCTTCTACCCATGCAAAGATTGCAAGAATCAAAGAAACTTTCGTCAAATTGAGTCTATACGATCGTACTTGATTACCAGGGGATTTATGCCAAACTATACGATATAGACTATGCATGGCGAGGTTGGTGTGAATGTTCTGTAGGAAAACGATGATGATGTGGACATGCCTGACGTAGCCATCCACGATGGTGACGAGGAACCCGGTGTCAACATAGAACCTATGCCCACAGTTAATAATGTGTTTAGGAATACGCTAGCTGATGACACCGAGGATAATGATGGCATTTCTCATCTGCTATGTAATGTAGAGACCGAATGTCTTAGTGAAAGACAGCTGAGAAAGCAAGAGAAAATAAGACAAGATGGCAAAACACCATTATATAGGGATTGTCCAATGAGCAAACTGGAAGCCGACATCATGCTGTTAGAGTTCAAATCGACAAACGGATTGAGCGATAAAGGCTTCGATCAGTTGTTAGGTATAATAAGGAAAATGCTCCTAGAAAAAATGAGTTGCCAGAAAAGACATACTTGGTCAAGCAAATGATCTGCCCCATCGGCCTCGAGGTTGATAAAATCCATGCGTGTTCCAATGATTGCATATTATACCGTGGAGAAAAATACAAAGACTTGGACAAGTGCCCCAAGTGTGGAGCTCCACGATATAAGGAAGGGCCGTCAGATGAGGGTACCAAAACCAGAGGAGGTCCTATAAAGGTCGTTTGGTATTTTCCTATAGCTCCCCGGGTGCATAGGCTGTTTGCATGTGCAAAGTCAGCCAAGATGTTGCGCTGGCATGGCGAAGAGCGTAAGAAAGATACAATGATGAGGCACCCCGCCAATAGACATGACTAGAGGACTGTCAATACTATGTTCTATAAGGATATCGGTGGAGAGGTAAGGCATCTTTGGTTTGCTTTGAGCACAGATGGGATGAATCCTTTTGACCAGGTTAGAAGCAATCATAGCACCTGGCCAGTGACGCTCTGTATATACAGCCTTCCACCTTAGGTCTGTATAAAGCGGTTGTACATCCAGATGCCACTACTGATCCAAGGGCCAAGACAACCTAGGAATGACATCGATGTGTTTCTAGAACCAGTGATCGATGAACTAGTGGAGATGTTTGAAAAGGGTGTGCCAGATGTTTAGGACGAGTACAAAAAGGAACATGTCATGATCAAGGGAGTACTTATTGCTACAATCACCGACCTGCCAGGTCGAGGTTTATTGTCCGGAGAGAAGACAAAAGGCTATACTGAATGTGCCGAGTGCTTGGACGACACCGATGCGGTAAATCTACCAAATAACTCAAAGATAGTTTATATGGGACACCGTAGGTTCCTATCTAAGGATCACCCTTACCATAGGAACAGAAAAGATTTTAATGGTACTATTGAGAAACGCGTAGCTCCAAAATATCGAGACGGTCCTATGATACTTCGGGAACTCAACAAACTGGAGGTTGTCCTTGGGAATGGGGACAATGCAGTAGCAGCACCTGATTGGAGCGTTTGGAAGAAAAAATTAGTTTTCTAGAAACTACCTTACTGGCCATTTCTGAGTGTACGCCACTGTCTTGATCCCATGCACATCACTAAAAACGTGTGCGCTAACACTCTTAACACCTTGATGGACACCGAGGGAACATCGAAGGATTCACTAGCCACATGCCTAGACATACAACACTTGGGAATCAGGAATGAGCTACATCCCGTGGAGATAGAGAATGGCCAGTTCGAACTTCCGCTTGCGTCATGGACATTGAAGAAGGAAGAAAAGCGTGCGCTTATTTCTTTCTTCAATGAACTCAAAGTCTCGACGGGCTACTGTGTGAACCCGAAGAGGCTAATGAACATGAGAGAACTCAAGTTCAACTATGGCCCTATGAAGGCCTATGACTGTCATGTCATTATGACTCAGCTGCTCCCTGTTGTCCTGTGTGGTATCCTCCCCCCAAAGGTTCGTGCCCCAATCATAAAGCTTTGCTCGTTCTTCAACGTGATCTCAAAAAAGGTCATTGATGTGCCCACGCTAGAGCAACTGCAGCGGGACATACCTAAAACTCTCGTTAGCCTTGAGATGCATTTCCCGCTGACTTACTTTGATATCTCATTGCATCTGCTCATTCATCTTGTTGACCAAATTAGAGCCCTTGGCCCAATGTACCTACATCAGATGTTCTCTTTCGAAAGATTGATGAAAGTTTTCAGGAGGTATATTAGGAATAGATTCAGGCCAGAAGGGGGTATGGTTGAAGGATAGTCAATAGAGGAGGCCCTCATTATTGATGCACCTAAAGATAGTTAGATTATTGTTAACTATGTAATCATTATGCAGACGTTGTATCAGTAATTCGCACTGAATATTTAATTTATATTTTGTGTGCATCTCTACAATTTAATTATTGACTATGTAATCAAATATTAAGATGATGTTTAAGGCACTTGCTTTGAATGTGGTGATATCCCCGTCCCGCAAGCAAACAAATGGTTTGCGAGCTATAACCATGCGGATGTGGTAAAATGGTCACTTATACCTGAGTCGTGGTTATTTGTTGTTTATTATTGTAATAACATTCTCTAATTTTTTCTTTTTCTTCGTATGCAGATTGCGCTCTAGGACCTTATCAATGCTACATGTGGCTTGTGGGCCGTTCTAGACCAAGCTACGGAGCAACCCGGGTACGATTGGGACTTCTGCAATGAAAACCTCGGCCAACTCACTATAGAAAGACACTAGTACTGCATAAGGATTAATAATAGGGGCAGTGGTCATTCAGTAGGTTATATTTATGGCCGACCATTCTTTCGGTATTGTGAGGCATGAGAGAGTGCACTCATACGGGTATTGGACTTCATCGATACAAACGGATATATAATCCGTGACATCAATTACCATATATGGCTACAGAGGCATGTTAGTGTGCGTGGCCCGATCGATCCTGACAGTGATTTCGATAGTAATTAATATTTATTTAGCTAGGTTTTCAAGGTCATAGTTTAATTGGGTTCTAATTTTAATATGTACGACTTTGTGTGTTTAATTATTGTCATGCATGTAATTCATGTAACATTTGTTGGGCAACTAGAAATATACATTCCAGTGTCGTATTGGTTTCAAAATTATTCTTAGGCTTGCACGTGCCACGTGTGAAGGAAACACCAAGTTTGAGATTTTTCGGAGATGGTTTGCTACTTTATGAGGTTTAATTGAATTTCGGCGAGACGACACCGTTTAATTATAGGTTAAATTGAGTCTACCCACGAAAAGATCCAGAATGGTGCCAAACTTTTACACATGCTCTAATGTGCCCTAGGGATAAGAATTTTGTGGAGGTGGATGAAAAAAAATCTATTGGGTCCAAGATGAAATTCACCCTTGTTTGTCTCATTCGGCACAGAGAAAAATATAATAAATAAAAAAAGATCAAAAAAATCTTAGATCTTGTGTGGGGTCTTAATTTAGGGGTACATGCTTGTAAAAAAAATTCAAGTCATTTCGACATAGGCAGAGTATACATGCTTTATAGAGGTACACGTGCCATTTCATCGAACCATGACTATACACATAGGTTATCAAGGTTTCTGTGGTTCATAGGCATTCCAGTGTCGTATTCGTCTCAAACTTTTTTAGGCTTGCACGTGCCATGTGTGAAGGAAACACCAAGTTTGAGATTTTCTGGAGATGGTTTGCTACTTTCTGAGGTTTAATTGAATTTCCGCACGATGACACCGATTAATTATAGGTTGAACTAGAGTCTACCTACGAAAAGATTCAGAATGGTGTCAAACTTTTACACAGTCTCTAATGTGCCCTAGAGATAAGAATTTTGTGGAGGTGGATGAAAAAATCTATTGGGTCCGAGATGAGATTCACCCTCTTTTGTCTCATTCAGCACACAGAAAAATATAATAAATAAAAAAATTGATCAGAAAAACCTAAGATCATGTGTGGGGTCTTAATTTAGGTGTACAAGCTTGCCAAAAAAATTTCAAGCCATTTTGACATAAGAATACATATGCTTTTATTTATTCAGTATATAAAAAAAAAAAATTTAATATATATAAACATCACTGTCGGTTTCAAAAAATCGACATTGATGAGAATAAACCGACAGTGACACTGTCGGTTTATTTTTGAAAACCAGCAGTGATATATAAAAAATTAAAAAAAATTATGCCAGTCCTCGGGTTTGAGCGCGGGTCTCGGGCTGCAGAGTTCAGAGACTTAACCGCTGCGCTAGTATAGGATATGTGCCAAGCGTTATTTACTTTTTTCTTTTGACCTTTAGGCCGCTTAAAAAATTATAAAATAGAACAAAAAAATTTAGGCCACCTGAGACTCGAACACATGTCTCGGGGGCTAAGTTGAGGGGTCTTAAGCGTTGCGTCAGTAGGAGTTCGAAAGAAAACAAAAAACTTATCCTACTTAACACCTAAGTTAACACCTAACTACTACACAACATCACTGCTAGTTTAGGAAATGACCCGGTAGTGATGTACCCCATCACTATAGGTTTGCAAGCAAAACTGGCAGTGATGAACTATTTCCAGAAATAAATTAATAATTTATAAAATAGAACAAAAAATTTTGGGCCACCTGGGACTCGAACACGAGTCTCGGAGGCTAAGTTGAGGAGTCTTAACCGTTGCGCCAGTAGGTGGAGTTCGAAAGAAAATAGAAACTTATCCTACTTAACACCTAACTGCTACTGCACATCACTGTCGGTTTAGGGAGTGATCCGGCAGTGATGTACCTCATCACTGTCGGTTTATAAGCAGAACCGACAGTGATGAGCTACTGCTATAAAAGTGGCACGGGCTGAAATTATCTAAATTCATTTCAACCCCGCGCCAACCCCTCTCCCCGCGCCACCGGAGCACCACCCCATGCCGGAGCACCGCCACACGCCGTCCATCGCCCCACGCCGGGGCACCGCCCTAAGCCAGAGCACCGCGCCATCCGTTCCACCGCCGAGGCCTTCAGGAGCGCGTGGACAGCTGCTTTCCCACCCCCATGGTGAGTGCGTGGCTCATTGCCCGCTACGTGTCTGATAAAATATCCCACAGCTGCTTACTTGAATCAGTTTGATCATGCAGTGTGTGCTGTCATACAGTTTGATCATGCAGCTGTGAATGCTAGAACCTAGGTTTGCCACACAGTGTGTGCTATCTGTTTCTTTGTGTTTCTGGACGCATTGCTAGTAAGTAGTACATTGTTACTTAGTAGCACATTGCTCAGCTCTATTCATCAGTATACTGATAAAAATAAAAGCGTAATTTTATTTTTGGTTACCAGGATAAACATAGCAGGGACTCGTAATACTTGACAAAAATTGCTCTCTGAACGTTAATGGTTGTTTATTTTTGGAGTACTTGCATTTTCTCTGTGAAACAAACTTACGTTTTCTCTGTGAAACCATCTTGTGCATCATTGGAGCTTGGCCGGATACATATGTGAAACCAATGGCTGACCTCACCTCGTAGCTTACAATTGCAATTACGCTCCCATCAGGCGGATACTCAATGTTTTTGGAACTGTGGAACCAATGCTCAATGTTTTTGGATGTGAGGATGGAGTATATATACTTTAGACCTATAGAACTAATATATGTCTAAACTTGTCATGGAATTCTCCATGCTATCAGCATAAAGATGCATAATTATTAACTTATGCAAGATTACAAGTAATACATAGTTATGTAGCTTTGTGCATTAAACTGGGAATATTTTCCAACAATCCTATCTTATTATGAGTTTTTGCATGTCACTTTCCTGGGATAGTATGAGATGCATATTTGCCCCTACCAACCATGTAAGTTTCAGATCAAAGTATCACTAATTTGGAAAGATGCTTACCTGCACTGATACTTGTGAAAGAACCTCGCGCGGATGGTTGGGGGATTTATAGTGAGACTGAAGACTCTAAGTCATCTCTAGGAGTATATCCAAAAGTCTTAAACTGGCTCTCTAAATCATCATTTGGTTTTTAACAAATAAAAAATATTCTTTATATCTTTCCTACATCTAACAACTATTACTAAGGCACGTGAATAGCTATTTTCCAAACACTCCTATCTATGCAATGGTTGTGTGTTATTCATAAATATATTAAATTTTGCTATCCAAGGGGCCAGAAGTACCATAAAACCCTACTCCTACTACCTTTAGCCCACAGTTTAGGGGTCGCAGCAGCTACGGATTGACCCCGCTCAATGAAGAAGAGGCGAATGTGCCTCATCTGGTGGATGGCATCATTGAACCCGTCAATGTCAAGTTGTACATTCGTCAGGAATGGACAAAGGACAAGGTGGCGCTTGGCCAGGCCTGGCCTGCGGGAGATGGGACAATTAATAGCTACCCAATTCCACAGGGGTACGCTCGCGTCACCATTGACAGAATACTTGATAAGAAGTTTAACAAGATACCCATTGAGTACCCCATAGCGGAAGACATACCAAAACTTGGTCAAAACAAGGGCTCTCAAGTGGCCTGGCGCAAGCGCTTCATTAAGCTTAACCATAAATTGTCCTCTGATGATGAGGACGACTGCGAGTCTTCGCTCACCCACGATGATCACTCACCATCTCCCAACAGAGATCACTCCCCTCCTCATCCGGAGCCATCACCCCTGAGAAGTCAGAGGTCGCCTTCTATTCCTCCTCGTCTGACTCCATCTTCATCAGCCCCAAGAAAAGAGACTCCTTCTCCTCCTCCTCCCTCTCCTCCATCTTCATCAGCGCTGGGAAAATAGAATTCTCGTCGTCATCCTCCTCCTCCTCCTTCTCAGCCCAAAATAAGATCAAGGACATCCTCGCAGTCGCAGAAAAGGTCCTTGGATTCGGTCGCTAATGCTCCCAAAGTGGACCAACAGAAAAGAAAAAGGTCATTCAGTGGTAGCGTTACCACCGTGATGAAAGAAAAATTTATAGCACACATCTCGAAGGAAGATTGTGTTAGTTTCTTCAATCTCTATGCCTCACTGCCTTCGTATTTGTTGAAGTCCAAATTCGAAAGGCAAACATAGAATAAATACGCTACAACAAGAGATGAAGAAATACACAATAAAGATTTAAGAAACATACAGAAGTACGTCGAAGACACCCCAGGATTAACCATGGAAGAGGCCACGAACATCTATTATGATGTACAAGGGAAGAGAACACCGGCAATGAAGTATGAAAGGGACAATCTTTTGGTTCCCGATGACGAGTATAAAAATTTGACAACATATATGCGCCAGTTGCATGAATATTACATGGCTCAAGCAACAGAGACGGACGACTTTAGTTTTGAGGTTATTATCCGTTCGCCACATGTTTTCCGTTATCCTGAAGAAGAGAAGTTCGATGTCGAGTGGGAGTGCTTGTTCAAGCTATACCAGAAATGCTCTCTCGGTGTTCAAATGTTAATGCTGTGGACTATGTAAGTACCCTATACGCACGATATTACAATTAACTACTCTCTCGAGACAAATTGTTAACTTTTGAGCACTTCCTATGATTTTATGTAGGTGTATAGCAAAATTTTGCATTCTAAAAAGCAAATGGGATTACATAGGCTTCTTGGACCCCTTGCGAGTCAATGAGAGGACATGTCTAGGCCTCTATGGATGTGATGTGGGAGACCTAAAACAGAGATTGATTGTTGTTTTCGATGAATTCATGATGAAAAAGAAAACCCACATACTTCTAGCCTACAACTACGAGTATGTGTTCTCGGCTTTTAATTTTATGCTTCTTTTTTGTTAAGATTATTCGATAATTAGGATTCTGTGATTGTAGCAACCATTTCGTCTTCATTTGTGTCAATCTTGTCAAAAATCTGATCGAGGTGTGGGACTCGAAGAAAAAAACATTTCATCATCAGGATGCACTGGTGGCAGTGCTGAATTAGTAAGCGATCATAAGAACATATTATTTTCTAATCACACATACCGCTTTCTAATGTTTCTTCCTTTAATGTTGCTCAGTGTCCGAAGAAGACATATCGGTGGGACGCTGGTCCCATTCAAGGTTGTCGAAATGGAGGGGAAGTACCTGTCACAGCCGACGGGAAACAATGAATGCGGGTTTTATGTAATGTGGGCAATGCTTCGCTACATCGGCGGGAAATCAGAAGAAGCCGATAAGTTGGTGTGTATAATCCCCATTTCATTTATGTCTGCTAATAATTCAACAAAATGATTTACTGTTCCTCTTTGGATATCATCTTTTTTGAGCGACAGCGCAAGAAATATAACCACCAAAGGCTGTTAGACATGGAGATCGTCGCACTACAATCGGAGCTCACAAAATTCATCTTAGCCGAGGTATTAGAAAAAGATGGAGTATTTTCCATTGCACAATCCGTGAGGTATAAGGACCAGTATGGCCTAGAGCGGCTCGCCAGATTATTGTAAGAAGTCCGAGAAGCATTGCATGATCTGTGAAGTCCGAGAACATTTCTTTTTTATTTTGAGGGATCAAGATCTGGATAAGAACATTTGAACTGTAACCATAAAAAATATAATATTTAATATTGATGGACCTGTCGTCTATGTAGCGTATATAAAGCGAAACCTGATTCCACGAAAAAATATAAATTAAAATCAATTATAAAATAATAAAATGCGAATGGGCCATCACTATCGATTAGCAACGAACCGACAGTGTTGTCTTGCAAAACACTACCGGTTATCAACAAACCGACAGTGTTGTCTTGCAAAACACTGCCGGCTTGAGCCATGAACCGACAGTGTTGTCTTGCTCAACACTGCCGGCTTGAGCCATCAATCGATAGTGTTGGCTAGCTCAACACTACCGGCTTGAGCCATGAACCAACAGTGTAGGCTTACTCAACACTGTCGGCTTGAGCCAAGAACCGACACTCTTGAAGCAACCATCACTGTCGGTTGGGACTACAAACCGGCAGTGTTGTTCAACTAGACACTGTTGGGTAGAGCCAGAAACTAACACTGTTTCCTGTAGATCAGTGTCGGTTTTTAAGAACAACCAGTGATATCAACCCCCCATCACTGTCAGTATGCCACTGTCGGTTCAAAATCCGGTAGTGAAGGGGGTTTTTGAACCGACAATGATGTTCAGATCTGGGGTAGTGAAAGATGTTCATTCCTAGGTAGAAAGATGTGACATGTTATCAAATTTGTATGATACGAGTTTTTGTCGCTGTTTATTGTATGCATCTCATTTGGAGAATTATTATTAGCGGATGGCCTTGGGACACTATGAAAATATGTGCCAAACAATTATGATCATTTTCTTGTGTAATAAAAACGAACCATCCATTCTTTCTTCTGACATATTTAGAAATGCATTTTGTATTATTCATCAAACCGATGAACAAGGACTAAAGGAGTCAATTGAGGGAAGTGTCAGAGGCACTGTATCCACTAGGTACCTTTTATTCTTATGAATAAAAAATGTTGTAGATTTTGTAGAATTTGTTACATAAAGTTACTATTTTTTTGCTAGAATTCAGTTCTTTCATTTTAACTCCGCCTATGTTGTCTCAACATAGCAGGTCCCAAGCCCTAGTAAAAGAGGAGGGTTGTGATAGGCGTGGCGAGCCAACGTTAAATCTAGCCATTCTAATGAAGATGAAACCTAAAAGAAAACTATTGGGGTGTAACCCTCTTAGCGACACGCCATATCGAAACCCGGGTATGGTGTTAAATGAGCAAGGGTCGGGTCGTCACCCCCGTGACGTACCGTCCTGATCTGGGCACGGTGTCAAGTGAGCAAGGATTGGGTCGTCGCATCCTTAGTGGCGCGCTACATCGGTGCCCAGGTGTAGTGAAAAATGAGCAAGGGTCTTCACATCTGAGTCAACAGGTGCGAAGGGTACGGAAGCTAGTAGAACCAACTAGGATCCGTTTAGGTAGTTGGAATGTAGGGTCGCTTATAGGTAAGTTAAAAGAATTAGTTGATACCGCGACTAGGAGGCGTGCAAATATATTATGCGTTCAAGAGACTAAATGGAAGGGTCAGAAGGCGAAGGAGATGGACAATATAGGTTTCAAGCTTTGGTACACAGGGATAGTTGCGAATAGAAATGGAGTAGGAGTTTTGATTGATAAGAGCCTCAAGAATAGTGTGATGGGAGTGAGAAGGCAAGGTGATAGGATTATCTTAGTCAAGCTTGTCATTGGTGATATGGTCTTGAACATAATTAGTGCGTATGCCCCCTAAGTAGGCCTCGACGAGAGTGCTAAGAGACAGTTCTAGGAAGACTTAGATGGCCTGATTAGAGCTATACCAAGTAGTGAGAAGCTTTTTATAGGAGGAGATCTTAATGGGTATGTAGGTACTACAAGCGTAGGTTTCGAGGCAGTTCATGGAGGTTTTGGGTATGGTAGTAGGAATCAAGAGGGGGAGGAAGTTCTAGACTTCGCGGTAGCTTTTGACCTGATGATAGCCAACACTTTCTTTAGAAAGAGAGAATCTCATCTAGTGACCTTCAATAGCGGACAACACTCTAGCCAGATTGATTTTGTCCTCACAAGAAGAAAGGACAAACGATCATGCTTGGGTTGTAAGGTGATACCAGGAGAGTGTGTTGTTTCTCAACATAAGCTTTTGGTGGCCGACTTTCGTTTTCAGGTGCGTGCCCGTAGGGATAAACAAGCTAAGATTGAAAGAATAAAGTGGTGGAAACTGAAAGGGGAGACGTCAGAGGTATTCAGGGAAAGGGTTATCAAAGAGAGCTCTTAGAAGGAAGAAGATGACATAAACAATATGTGGGAGAAGATGACAACCAATATTCAAAAGGTGGCCTCAGAGGTGTGTGGAGTAACTAAAGAAAGTGGAGGTGAGGCTAAAGATACTTGGTGGTGGAACAAGGAAGTCCAAAGGGCTATTAAGGAGAAGAAAGAGTGCTATAGACGCTTGTACCATAACAGGAGTGTGGACAACATAGAGAAGTACAAGGTGGCAAAGAAGACTATAAAGCGAGCTGTAAGTGTGGCAAAGGATAGAGCGTACGAGGATCATTACCAACATTTGAGTCCGAAGGAAGGAGAGAAGGATATTTATAGGATGGCTAGGGTTCGTGAGAGAAAGACAAGGGACTTCAACCAAGTTAAGTGCATTAAGGATGAAAGGGAGCATCTCTTGGTGAAGGAGGATGAGATCCGACATCGATGGCAAGAGTATTTTGACAAATTGTTCAATGGTGAGAATATGGACACAGCCTTTTAGTTGGATGACTCTTTTGATAACACCAATAGGCGCTTTATGTGAAGAATCCAAGAATTTGAGGTCAGAGAGGCGTTGAAAAGGATGAAAGGAGGTAAGGCGATGGGACCGGATGGTATCCCAATCGAGGTGTGGAGATGCCTCGGGGACATAGCTATAGTATGGCTAACCAAGCTGTTCAACCATATTTTTCGATCGAACAAGATGCCTGATGAGTGGAGGAGAAGTATATTGGTACCGATATACAAGAATAAAGGGGATATTCAAAGTTGTACTAATTACCGAGGAATTAAATTGATGAGCCATACAATGAAGCTATGGGAGAGAGTTATCGAGCATCGCTTGTGAGCAATAACGCGGGTCTCTATGAACCAATTTGGTTTCATGCCCGGAAGGTCAACCATGGAAGCTATTTTCTTAATAAGACAAGTTATAGAGTGGTATAGGGAGAAGAAGAAGGACCTACACATAGTTTTTATTGACTTGGAGAAGGCTTATGATAAAATATCAAGGAATGCTATGTGGTGGGATTTGGATAAACATAAAGTCCCAACAAAGTACGTCGGGCTCATTAAGGATATGTACAATAATGTTGTGACTAGAGTTCGAATAAGTGATGGAGACACGGATGACTTCCCAATTAGGATAGGACTATATCAAGGGTCAGCTTTGAGCCCTTATTTGTTTGCCTTAGTGATGGACGAGGTCACAAGAGACATACAAGGGGACAATCCCTTGGTGTATGCTTTTCGCGGACGATGTAGTGCTAGTTGATGAAAGCCGGACAGGAGTGAATCAGAAACTGGAGTTATGGCGGGAGACTTTGGAGTCCAAATGTTTTAGACTCAGTAGAACTAAAACTGAGTATATGAGATGTGACTTCGACACTACTACTAGGAAGGAGAAAGATATTAGTTTGGAAGGTCAAGTAGTGCCTAGGAAGGATATATTTCGATATTTAGGATCAATACTACAGAGAGACGGGGATATTGATGAAGATGTTAGCCATAGAATCAAAGCAGGGTGGATGAAGTGGCGGCAAGCATCTGGTGTCCTATGTGACAAAAGGGTATCACAGAAGCTAAATGGCAAGTTTTATAGAACGACGATTAGACCTGCTATGTTGTATGGTGCAGAATGTTGGCCTACGAAAAGACGATATGTTCAATAGATAAGTGTCGCGGAAATGCGTATGTTGCGTTGGATTTGTGGTCATGCAAGAAGGGATCGAGTTTGGAACGATGATATACGTGATATATTAGGGGTAGCACCAATTGAAGAAAAGCTTGTCCAACACCGGTTGAGATGGTTTGGACATGTCCAACGGAGACCTCCAGAGGCACCGGTGTGTAGTGGAATACTAAGCCAGAATAGTAACGTGAAGAGAGACAGAGGAAGACCGAAGTTGACTTAGGTAGAGGCAATAAAAAGAGACTTGAAATGATAGAATATATCCAAAGACTTAGCCTTAGATAGGAGTGCTTGGAAGACAGCTATTCACGTGCCTGAACCTTGATTGTTTCTGCTAGGTTTCAACTCTAGCCTACCCCAACTTATTTGGGACTTAAAGGTTTTGTTGTTGTTGTTGTTGTTGTTGTCAGTTCTTTCATTTTATTCCCTACAGGCATGCAGTCTATCAATTTGGTTATTGATACGCACGTGAGATTTCAGCTGGCCATTAAGGTAGATATGTGGATACGCAGATAGTAGATTGGTGTGACTATTTTCTATTGTTCTCTTTCCTTTTCTTTATTTTTTGCTTAGTCTAGTTCTCCATAAATTTCAACAGACAAATCTTGTTACTGACATTCTCTTTCTTTATGTATTTAGTATAATCTATATCAGCACACGACAATTATCATTTTACATTGTTACATATGTACTCCCTCCCATTCATAATACTTGTTTTAGAGTTGGGCGCAAGAACAAAGATGGTAGATAAAATGCACATCTGACCCTCAGTTTTCTCTAAAGTGTGCTTGTGGGGAAAAGTTAGTTAATTGTGCATTTAAGAAGGGTAAAACCGTAAAAATTTGCCTAGAAGTTGTAGAACATCAAGTATTTTCATTATTTTCACCACATTAATTAATACATAGGAGCCTGAATTTGATCAATGGCTTCATAGTTCAACGCATATGATGGTGTGCAGATTATTGACTCATTTCATAAGCCAAAGTATCATATAACTAAACTTGCCAAATGCAGACATTGTAGCTGCTTGCGAGCTCTGCCTTTTGAAATACCATCGACTGGGGACACCAGAAATATTAAAAGAGAAGCATGCAATGCCTATTAGTAATTTGCAGGGAACTGCAAAAGATCTTGGCAATGGGCACACTGTAACAGTTCTTAATGTTCAAAGGATGTCAAGCTCTCATCTGCATTGTCAAGTCCTGGAGATGATCAAAATCCATCTTGTAACCAGGGCAGTGGTTGCTGTCATGTTGCGAAAGCCATATTTACCACCCAATATTACCATGGATAAATGGTGATGGCCGCGTGAATAGCACTGTCAATGAAGGTTTAAGTCGTTGAATTATTGGATATGTCATGCAATATCCAGGAATTGTTGAGGTTTGTGTTTATTTTTATTATTTAGCCCTGATTATTTTGTAATGCGAAATTTTCCAAAGTTTTATATATGCAATTGGATCTGTGAGTTCTTGGGTTTGTATTATGTACATGAAGAATGTATGCTTTGTTTTTTACATTCAAAATAACCAGTATTCTAGAAAGATTTATTTTTGAACACAAAGTCTTCTAGAAAGATTCTATTAAAAGTGTCGCAATTCTAAACTTCAGGCACAAAAATGAAAGCTCACTAATAGATCTAAGATAGTATAGCGTTCAGCCCTTCACAGGCATTGAAATTTCCCCTTGTGTGTTTGATGGTCTTAATGTGTTCTGTTTTTGTGTGGCTGCTGTGCTTGTTTTATGTGTATTAGAGTATGCTTGTTTTTCGTTGTTCTCTTCATTTCTTAGTGTTCTAGTCACAGAAAGTCCTCGTGTGGTTGTCTTAACTTATGGGGTGGTTCTTCTGAATGTTATTTACTGAAAGAAGTTTCCATTACCATATGGAGTTACAATTATACCTATCTGTCAATATTGTCGTTTTCATTGTGTGCTCTGCTTTTTGTGTATCAGGAGGACGATATCCACAGGATGGATGTACCGAATCCACAGGTATATATATTGACTACTTGATGATAAATTTGTACTTGTATATTCAATATTCAAATGTCAATGTGTTTTAAATATTATTTTTACATGTTTTTTTTCATATGTTTTCCCTTCCTCCCATTGGTTTATACAGACATAAGCTGGGAAAGCTTACAAACGATAAACACCTCTATACTGGGGTGCTTGATGAACCTGTGCCTACTGCTCTGACTATACTGCGGAGTCATTTGAATCTAGGTCACTGTAAAGAAGCGTCAACGAGTGGAAGGCGGTTCTTTGCTAATCCAATGAACACCTTCCTGCTGTAACCGTGTAGGACGATGCGGATGGCGATGGTCGCTCTATATTTGTACATACTGTTACTTTTTAAGCTTTTCCAACATGTCTTCCCCAGATACTGTTTCACACCTGAAAAGACCAATGCTTACATGCTAGCTACTTACACTGGGCACACTCTCAGTCTGAACCATGACTCCATAATTCAGCCCTGTCTGTGCTGTGGGAGTTTGGGTATCGAATGTCGATAGCCGTTGGTGTTTGCTCTGCAAAAGTGGGCGGACACTGTCTTGACAGGCTAAATGATGAACTTTCTTTGGTGTTTGCTCTGCAAAAGAGGGCGGACACTGTCATGAACTTTCTTTGGGAAGGGGTCGAGAAATCCCACGGCGGACACTGTCTTTTCAGGTGGACGTACGCGCGAGCTTGCTGCAGCTCGTTTAATTTTATTCACTGTTGATTCACCCGGTAATGTCTGACCAACTTCAAGTTGAAAACAGGCCTGTACATGCAAGTTGGCATGCACAGACACCATGCGGTTTCAGCGTAAGTAGTGTTCAAGTTTGCTATAGTGCTATAGCAGCATTAGTTTCCGGAATGATACGATCGCGTCATCAATACAGAAGGGAGCCTAGACCGTACCAATCCAGGCATCAAAACCGCGGGCCCAAAAGTTTCTACATCGCTTTCCGATACAATCGTTCTGCCATTTCTCATTCTTGTTCGATTTCTTCAGCATCTGATACTCTTATCACTACCGCATATCATCAACATGGTGCTCGGAATTCCTGCCAAAAAAGATGCTTTCGCTTATGCTGAGATTTGGCTTATGCTGATGCTCATGTTAAAATATTGTGAGAGAAAAATAGTGTTACATAGCTTAAAAGTAGTGCTTATCCTAGCGTCGGGTCACCTGTCACGTCCATCGGCGGGCCAAAAGCCTGCGTCACATAGTCGGCGGGCCAAAACGGGTACGGGGCCTTGTTTAGATTGAAAGTTTTTTCACTCTTTCTCCATCACATCAAATATTTGGACACATGCATGGAGTATTAAATGTAGATAAAAAAATAACTAATTACACGGTTTGATTGTAAATTACGAGACGAATCTTTTGAGCCTAGTTAGGCCATGATTAGACAATAATTATTAAATACAAACGAAAATGCTACAATGCCAAATACTGATTCCTAACCCCAATCTAAACCAGGCCCGGGTCGGATTTGCTTGGCGCACCTCTGGACGAGAAATTCTGCATTCCAGAATCAGCTGGTACGTCCCGTGCCCCTTTTTGTACCCATTCTTCTTGCCATCAGCTATGGTTTGACCTAGGACCGTGTTTGCCTGACATTCGATCCAGCTCGTGCACGCTGCCAAGAGGTTTTTGAGAAACTGCCGATTCTTTCTCGTCATCGGTCCTCACTACTCGTCGGACCCTCTTGGTTCACCAAAATCAGAACAGGAGACCGGCTCTCCATGAGCTCCGTCCTGGCATCTTCGTTTGGATCATGTCCATGTCCATGTCCATGTCCATGTCCATGTCCATGTCACGACATCACCGGACACGTACAAAAGGGGAGGAGAGCGTTACGTCGTTGCACGGTGGGGCGTCGTGGATCGAGTTGGGCACGCGCATCACTGTCACACTGCCCGGCCGAGCCCTGGCTAGTGAGGATCGCGCGGATATTTGCGTGAAAGGACACCGGCACAACTGGCGGCCCGTGTGCACCATACCTCCAGACCTGCTCTGAAAAAATATTTTCGCATTGGACAGTGACTGGGCGCCTGACTGATTGATGGGTCGGAGCGAGTGTGAGACGTGACGCGGTCTAGCCGGTCCCGGCCCCGGCTGGCCGGTCACGATCTGTGCTCGCCGCCGTCGGCGGCGCCGCGCACGGCACACCGCACACGCACGGGCGCCATGTGCGTCGGATTTGGACCCAGCCGTTGTTGCTTGCTTTTGCTTGGTACGATCATCATCGCGCGCGCACTCACGTACGCTCGGAATCTTGATACGCGCCAATGCACGCACAAGTACCATAGTATTGCCGGAAGCTACGACCTACAGTACAGTACTCCGTGTACATGTTGTCGAGTCGACCTTATCTGCCGACCGGATAGCAGTGCCACATCACAGCATGGGCCACATATAGCGCAATGCAGCTAGCTAGGCGGCGCAGTGTTGCTGTACTCTACGATCGAGCCGTAAACTGTACATCGTGGGTACATGCACGTGTATCTGTTCCTTGGTACGTAGACAAGTATGAAAATAGCAGAGAATCGATCGAACGAAGCACGTATATACTAAATATACTACGGCGTCATTGAGACTGAGTCTATATATATACTCCGTATCTCCGAGGCGTGGTAGGCGTACGTATGAGAATGCGTGGGAGTAACGTGTCCATCTCTTGCTGCGTGGTGCGTCGGGGTTGTGGCCAGCGCCGGCCCTGAGATTTTGGTGGCCCAGGGCAACACTAAAAATGGAGGCCCCTTATAACATATGTACATCTGTTATCGCTTGTATTAGTTTGGATGCTAAGCTAAGAATAGTTACCTGACATGCATTACCTATTCTCAAAAAAATTATCTTGTCACATACTCCCTCTATCCCAAAATAAGTACAAACAGCATGAACTTTGACTAAATTTATATAAAAAAGTATAAACATTCATGATACAAAATAAGTGTCATTAGACTAGTTATAGAAATATATATTTTTATAATAAATTTATTTAAAGACATAAATGCTAATACTATTTACTATCTTGGTCAAACTTGAGCTTGATTGACCGGCACAGATACCATAATTGCATTCTTTCGTGGACGGGGGAGTAGAAGACAGGTGCTGAAATTTTTAAAATACATTTAATAATTGAAAACTAGAACAATGCATATATACCCTACGAGGCATACTGCATCCCTACAGCCGCATGGCAAAAAGAGAGAGAGAGAGAATTGATGCACACGTTGCGCTCCTGGCCTTTAGGCCTCTCATACGGCACAACACGTTGCACTCCTGTAACAGCAATACACTCATACGCCACCTGTAGTCTGTGGTACTTCAGCTAAACTCCAAAATACTACTCCTACACAGTACACACCTACACCGTATATATACAGAGTTGGGGGCCCTTACGGCTCGGGGGGCCAGGGCGGCCGCCCCTCTCGCCCGCCACCAGGGTCGGGCCTGGTTGTGGCCTTGTGGGATGAACCGCTAGCTTAGCTAGGCTGCCGCACTACTACAGAAGTTAACTGTAGGGACGGCTGCGCTAGCCGCCCTTTCCAATGTGTTCCTACAGAGGGTGCCTCTGTAGGGGCGGTTTTCTAACCGCCCCTGCAGTGCCCTCTGTAGGGGCGGTTGATGTTTTCAGTCGCCCCTACAGTGCCCTCTGTAGGGGTGGCTGGTAATATCAGCCGCCCCTGTAGTGGACTTCTGTAAGGGCGACTGTATCACCAGCCGCCCCTGCTGTGTGTATTTGTAAGGGCGGTTCAATCAAGAACCGCCCCTACAGTGGATTTTTCAGCAAAAAAATAATTCAAATTCAAATTCAAATCTAACCACATCTGCAAACTTGTAAACAGAGGAAACATAGCTGTCCCTTGAAACAACCAATGGATCTCTGGAATGGAACTAACTAATCAATAAGATAAATCCCAGAACAATGCAAAGTCAGCTGGCAATATGGCAGTAATGGAGGTATTCAGAACATTGACAATATCATTATTCAGGTGCATAGAACAATATCCACCATTAGTTTGAAGAGGAAAAAAATCTATTCAGCATAGAAGCCTAGGTATGGTACAGCACGAATAAGAAACAGTGAGGGTCGATATAAATGGTCTTGTTGCAACATAAAATTTCATCCAAGAGAAAAGCTCAAGTGATGTCACGGATTGAAGCTGATCATTGTGAGAAGAAGCTCGCAGGTAGACGCCAGGAGATACCAAAAAAATATTGACAAATGAAATTATGCACTTTGTATATATGATGCATTAAGCCACATGCTGAGGATGTCTTCACCTGAGAATGCCTTCAGCTCATTATGCTGAAACTGATCTTGCATGGTTGCTGAGGTCCTACAAGAAGGAAAAAAGGAAAAGTGGCCTGCTATGATTATGGAGTGCATAGATAAGAGAGAGGTCAGAATAACAGTTGAAAGGCAGGAAAGTCCAATCTAAAAAATAAACACCAACTTGAGTTGTGTAAAAAAGGCTACAACGATGAAACACGTGTCCTGTCTGAGAATCCAAAAGGACCCTGCAAGAGGGAAGGAAAAAAACGGATTAACAAATCAGGAAACTTGTATTGGAACAGGCATATAGGTCATATTACTAAGAAAGTAAAATGCATGTATTGGTAGATGCAAAGAACAATAGGCACTTCCTTCTTCCAGTCCCTAAAAAAATTGGCTCCTATTGAATCCTAGTCCTTAATCGATGACACAATGTAATTCAATGCACTTCTTCTGAAACAAAAGAGTGAATCCGAATCCTGAAAGGAACCTATAATGTAGAAGTGAAATATGTCAGTTTGCTTTAGTTTGCCTGGGGAACCAAGATGGAAGGATCAGGCATCGCAATAGCTAAAAAAGCAACGCAAGCTTGTAGTATTGGATGGGCACATAAACAATCGTAATAATGTAAGCCTGGCAGGGGGAGCACTGCATTGAGCCTGAGAAACAGAACACAGTACAAAGGAAAGAACTGAATAAAATTACCAAAAAAATGATATAGTATAAGAGTTAGAACCTGCACAAAATAAGTTGAGCTTGAAATATGTAAAAGTAAAAAAATATACTAAAGAAAGGCCTTGCTATAATAATCGATAAAGGAGGCAGCTACCTGGTTAAGGTAGTCCATCTGTTAGGAAAAGTGGGTTTAGATGCAGAGAACAAACCTAGATCATTTGCAGCTGTGTGATATATCTCAGCACTGATTTTAGCAAGTGGAAGGCGAAAATAGATGGAAAAAATAAAAAAGACTGACATATCTAAGTAAGCTTCATCTCTGCCAGCTATATTTTACAGTTCTAACTAAATCGCAATTAGCTGTCGTGGTCATATAACCTGAGGACACATAGTATATCATTAACCATTATAGTAAAGAAACATGTTACATAGATCACCTAGTCTAACGAAAAGATAATGAAAAAAGAGGTTTTGCTGGGCATCCAAGAAATTTCATTTGCCCAATGGCAAAGAGGCAGGTTCTGTCGTACCACTATACACCAACCGTCCAGCAAACAATGAACGCGCCCTTGAGGTACGTGGCAACCTACACGATAAGGAAATAAGCAGCATTAGTTTGCAGTGTTTATTATGCTCTACATTTGGCTAGTGAAAAGTATGGATAGGAGATATGCTAAAAACGCTTTACCTTCTTGAAATGCAGAAGTGGTATGGAAGCTTTGTACACCCAAAACAGTATGGCATCCACGTTACTGCTAGGTGGGAGGCAAGTCCTTGTGCTGGCATGCCTGTACAACCAGAATCCATGTGCGCGTAAATGAAGCCAAGAAAGGAAGCAAACTAAACACCTGGCTCTAATCCAGTGGCGGATCCAGGTTTTCAATTATGGGGGTACGGACCTAATTGATATAATTCTCTAACAATATATACTACAATGGATAGAACAACGATAAAATAGTTAGTGTACGGATCTAAGGATACAATTTGCCGACATTCATTCGGGGTACACAAAAGTAGTCGCGCCAAGGTGTTAATAGTATATAGTTTCTTGCTTCCTTGGTATTCTTAATGAATTGATTCAGAGGAGAGGAAGTGTTTTATTAAGCAGTCCATAAAAAGGGTAGAACATTATTCTTCTTAATGTCATGATATGTATGGACGAATTTTTTCACAAAAATTGATTGATTATTTAAAAATTCAAGACAAACTTCATAAATTTGAAACCAATGATTGTTTAGAAGGAAAAGAGTCAATTTACATATTTACTTTTGCTAACTCATTTTGTTTTTTATATTGTACCTGTGTACTGATTTATTTCGGTCCCCTGTACTTTAGAAGGAAGCATGCTAATATGGGTTCATAGGCTATTTTTAATCACCGATGAGCACTTTCTTAAGAGATTTCTATTTGATAAGGTGTTCTAAATATATAGTGTCTTATAGGTATGCATACTTAGTACTTGCACAGTACCCCCATGCACCAACACCAATCCCTTATCCACCTTCGGTAACAAATCTAGCAAACTAAACACTTTATGAAGCACAAATAGAGTAGGGGAAGTGCCATAACCATCCATACCTGGTGGTTGGGTTCCTGTGCAGTGCAGGCGCCGCGTGCAGCCGCCGCGGAACCCCGGGTGGAGGAGTGACATACTGCCAGAGCCGGCCACCGAGCTGAGCCGCCACTGGAGAGAAAGACGTCATGCGCATCCGGGGTCATGGAGCATAGGCACCTAGGGTTTCGTCGAGGAGAGGAGGAGATGCGAAACGGTCGGAGGAGGCCACGCCGGGAGGCATCCAGGACAGCGGCAAATGCTGGGGCCCGCTCTCGCCGCGTAGTGACTGGGGACGTCCACCACCGGGGCTGACACGCGGCGCTGCAGCGCAACCCGGGGGGCGCCGTCGCGCCGCCAGCGCCTTGCACGGTGTAGCGGCGGTGCTAGGCCCCGGTGAAAGGGTCTAGATGGCGACTAGAGGGAGGGGTGAATAGTCCTTTTTAAAACTTAATCACGTTGGCTAACCGAAACAAGTGCGGAATTAAAACTATCGGACTAGCCAAGACTACACCCCTCTATCTATGTTCACTAGCACCTTGCAAAAATACTAATCAAGCAACAAAGGTGTCGGGCTAGCTAGAGCTCTCCTAACCAATTCTAGAAGCAAGGTCACACAAACCTATGCCACTAGTACTTTAAGCAACAAGGGAGCTCCTACACATGCTAGTAAGCAAAAGCACAAAGCCAACTAAGCTCACTAGCAATGCTCAATAACAAGGCAACCAATGTCAAATTAGAGAGCGCAATTACTTAGCTACACAAACGAAGCAATATGACTAATAAGGTTACATAAACCAAATTAGCCACGCATGGGAGCTACTTCTATGCTACACAAGCAAGAAGGTAACTAGCAAGCTGCACAAGCTAACTAATTACAAAAGCAACAGCACAAGCTCAATGTATATGAAAGTATTCGTAAGCTTGTGTAACGGGGATGCAAACCAACGGGAAGAACAAGGTTGACACGATGATTTTTCTCCTGAGGTTCACGTGTTTGCCAACACGCTAGTCCCCGTTGTGTCGACCGCTCACTTGGTGGTTCGGCGGCTAATTGGCATCATCCACCAAGCCCGCACGTCGGGCGCCGCAAGAACCTACCCTAGAAGTGAGGGTAGCTCAATAACACGTTTTACTAAAGTTGCTCTTCGCGGCTCCCGCGGGGCGAGCATAATGCCCCTCACAAAGCACTTCTCTGGAGCGCCACACAAGCTTCTTGCGGGCTTTGACGGAGACCACCACCAAGCCGTCTAGGAGGTGGCAACCTCCAAGAGTAACAAGCACCACCGGCTTGTAACTCGATCACCTAGTGCCACTCGATGCAACCTCACGATGCAATCGCACTAGAATCGCTCACTCACACAATCGGATAATCACTATCAAGTATGTGTGAGATGGAGGGCTCCCAAGCACTACCACACAAGCCACCAAGGCTCTAGTGTGCTCAGCTAATGGCCTAAGGCCAACCCTGGCTTCTATTTATAACCCCACGAACAAATAGAGTCGTTACCCCTTCACTGGCCAAAACTCAGGACGACCGGACGCTCCGGTCCGATCGACCGGACACTGGACCTTAGCGTCCGGTCGTGCGATGCACGCCACGTGTCCCCTTCTTCAAACGCTATTCGTCCGATCTCAACGGTCATCTGACGACCGGACGCTCCAGCTTGAACTGACCGGACGCAGCAACCCCAGCGTCCGGTCGTTTCTAGTAAGGTACTAGACATGACCGGACGCGTCCGGTCGGTCGCGATCGGACGCAGCACCAGCGTCCGGTCACTTCTAGCTTCTTTGCTCTGCCTGCGTCATCACACATCACCTTGACCGGATGCACCCTGTCAGCGTCCGGTCACTTCCAGTGCCAGCGTCCAGTCGAAGACCGACGCCTGCCCGCTGACTACCACTTCTAACCGGACGCTGGAACCCAGCGTCCGGTCACTACATGACCAGTGTCTGGTCCACTCTATGAGACCCTATCTTTTTGGAACATGGCGTCGGTGGCACCGTCGGACTGTCCGCACTCTACGGGTGGACACTTCGTCGGTGGAGTTCCAAACCCTTCTCACCTCCGTTCCATCGCCGAGTTGATCCACATCAACTCCAAATTCTTTATAAATGTGCCAACACCACCAAGTGTATACCATCATGTGTATGTGTGTTAGCATTTTCACAATTATTTTTCAAAGGATTAGCCACTCAACTTGCCACGCCACTCAATCCTAGCGACGATGCAAAGTTAGATCACTCGAGTGGCACTAGATGACCGATATGCAAACAAGTTTGCCCCTCTTGATAGTACGACCATCTATGCTAAACCCGGTCACAAACTTCTCTACACACCTATGACCGGTGAAATGAAATGTCCTAGGTTATACCTTTGCCTTGCGCATTCCATTTCATCTTCTATAATGTCGATGCAACACATGCACCAACATGATCAACAATGATATGATCCACTTCATATCATCACGTGATCATATTGGTTCATCAATCTTGACTTTACTTGTTTTTCACCGTTGCCTTCGTCCATCGGCGCCAAGTCTTGCTCAAGCTTCACCGCCACGCGGTCCATCGCTCCAAAGCCTCCTACTTGCCCTTCACGCTTGCAACCGATCCATCAAGCCAAGTCTTGTCTTGATCTTCTCCATCTTGATCACATAACTCAATGTCATGTCTCATGTGCAATGAGCTCCTTCATCATCACATGTGTGAGCTTTGCAACATCTCCAAGCCATTTTCACCTTCATGGCATATGTTGCTCACACATATGTACCTGTGGACTAATCACCTGTGTATCTCACATAAACATAATTAGTCCACCTAGGTTGTCACTCAATTACCAAAACCACACAAGGACCTTTCACCCGACTGCACGGCGCCACGTCTAGAGAGATAGGGAGAGGGAGAGGGAGAGGGAGAGGAAGACAACGCAGGGGCGGAGGCGGAGGCGGCGGCGTTTCTGCGTGAGGAGAAGCGTCAAGCTCAGGAGAGGAGGAGACGAGGTACTTTGAGAAGAATCAGGAAGGAGAAGCTGAAGCTGGGTATATATTTGCTTCACTGGATTCGGACGCGAAGCCGGAGGAAGCGGAGAGAAGGAGAGGAGAAGCTATAGAGAAGGAGAATCGAGGAGAATCTGATTCTAGCAGAATCCGGAAAACCCAATCCTAGACACTCGTTGCAAGGATCGAACGGAGAGAACAGAATCCGGATACCTCAGAGGCACTGTAGGGGCGGCTGAGGTTATAAGCCGCCCCTACAGTTGAATTTTTTTCAAAATTCTAAATCAAAATGAATTATTCACATGTAAATAATAAATAATACAGTACAAAATTTTATAATTATTTTTTATAGATATATTTACATATACAATAACTAAAACAACTACAACAGTTTAAAATTGCAAAATTGAACCTTTAAAAATGGGAAAAAATTAAAATTTTAAAAAATTAAAATCAAAACTACTAAAATAATTTTGAGACACCAAATGATCTCAAATGAGAATTTGATAAGCATCAAAGTTGTAGAGGTCATGAAGATCTACAACTTTTATTTTGGTCATCTTGTCATTTGACAAAATTTGAACCTTTCAAATTTGAAATTTTAAAAAATGACAAGTTCGAACCAAAATTTGAGACCAAAATGATTTCAACATAAAAAGTGATGAATACCAAAGTTGTTCAACTCATTAATATCTACAACTTTTATTTTAGTCATTTTATCATTTGACAAAAATTTAACCTTTCAAATTTGAAATTTTGAAAAACGACAAGTTCGAACCAAAATTTGAGACCCAAATTGATTTCAACATAAAAAGTGATAAATACCAAAGTTGTTCAACTCATGAATATCTGCAACTTTTATTTTGGTCATTTCTTCATTTGATAAATTATTAGCACACATTATTCACTAATCTTACACATGTCTCATATAGTTTATAAAACCTTATGAGAGATGTGTCACATTTGTGAACAATGTCGTTACCACTTTGTCATATGAAGAAATGATCAATACAAAAGTTATAGATCTTGATGAGTTATTCAACTTTGGTATTTATCACTTTTTCAGCTGAAATCATTTGGGATACCAAAATCTTGTCTGAAGTTGCATTTTTTTGAAATTCAAAATTTAAATTGCTCAAACTTTTCATATGTATATATTGACAAAACCAAAAAAAAATAAATTGATAGAGAATGATTTTAGAAAATTTTAGGAAAAAAATCATCAGATTTGGAGTTAGTATGAGGAAGAAAAACTAGTTACAAAGTTGACCCACAGATTAAAAAAAGAAATCACACTGTTCACTATGATCATGTAAGGATCATCTAGAACAGTGTGATTTTTCTTTTTAATCTGTGAGTAAACTTTGTAACTAGTTGTTCTCCCTCGTACTAACTCCAAATGTGATGGTTTTTTTTCTAAAATTTTCTAAAATCATGCTTCAATATTTAAGTTTGATCAAACTTGGATGTTACAATGTTTTACACATATTAAAATTTGAAATTTAAAATTTGACAAGTTCAAACTAAATTTTCAAACCCTAAATGATTTCAGATGTAAAAGTGATGAATACAAAAGTTATTCAACTCATCAAGATCTACAACTTTTATTTTGTTTATCTTATCATTTGACTAAATTTAAACCTTTCAAATTTTGAAATTTGAAAAAAGACAAATAGGCACTGTAGGGACGACTGGTGATTGAGCCGCCTCTACATATCAGCCTCCACTGTAGGAGCGGCTCAGATTACCAGCCGTCCGTACAGTGCCATCTGTAGGGGCGGCTGGGCTGATGGGGCCCGATGACGCCCACTATAGGGGTGCCCCCAACCCCAACCGCCCCTATAGTAAAAATGCCCCGTTCCAAGTGTGAGAACGTGGCGTAGTGCCACGGCCGGCACCTACCCTAGGATGGATCATCCATCCGAGTGCCATGCATGCCGCCATATACGCATGGGCCGGCACACAGCCATGCATGGTTCACCCCCGTCCCCATCCCCGTCCCCGTCCCGATTCACGGCGGCCGCCGGTGCTGACGAAGGAGAGGAAAACGCCAAGGCATCAGCCGCTGCACCGCGCGCAATGGCAATGCCCGAACCGATGGATCCAGATCGCGAGTTGCCACCGACCCAACGATCCATCTATCCACACTGGCGCCATCGACAGGCCTGATCTGACCCGTTTGACACACATGCTCCCACCGGCCTGCTGTTTCCGAGTCGGTGTACGTTTGCCAGCCGTGGGACGATCGTCGGCGCGGATGAGGACCGCCATTTCCTCTGCTCGGCGTTGCATCGGTGCAAGCAACGGGGGCTAGCTAGCTAGTGCCAACAGTCACTAGGGCCGTAGCTGCGCGTCTGTTGATGAGTAGTGCTGGCGTCTCTGCATGCGCCTCACAAGTTCCTACGTGCCGACGTGCGTGGCTGCATGCGTGCCCATCTCTGGGCAAAGACCGTCTCCAATGGATGTCCCGTATGGCATCCGTATCCAAAATAGGTTTCGAACAATAGTATTAGCCTCAAACAGAGTTTCTATACATGAGACCTATTTTATGTTACAATAAAGACACAACTCAAATATGAGTATTCTCTCTCTTATAGACATATTTTTAGAAAGGGTTTTCTTTTGGTTGTTGGAGAAGATCAAAAATAGATACGAAACCTTTTACATGTAGCACTGTCTAAACTTGAAATGAGTCTTATATTTTAGGTAATGTTGTGGAAGACAAGTCTTATCCGATGCATAATTAAAGCGCGCGCACCGCACGCATACGGGGCTACCGACGCACGCGTGTACGTACGTGCCGAACTTTATCCTTATGAAGTTATCAGCCTGTTCGCTTGTTGGTTTCAGCCAGCCCAAACCAGCCAGCCAACAGTGTTTTTCTCTCACAAAAAACCAGCACCAGCCAGCCCAAACCAACACCAGTCCCAACCAGCGAATAGTGTTTTTCCATATACGACGTATATTACGCAGCACGAGTGTTCAGTACACTGAATTAGCAGGTTGTACTGTACTAGAGTCTCCTGATCAATCCGGTGACGTAGGACAATGTATATATATACTCCGTATGAAGTTATGAACGTACCAACGAGACTATATATATTGGATCCATCAGTTGACTGAATTGTCACCTGTTTAAACGTGTTTCTGAAGGAGTAACTTTGAGCTCAGCCGGTTTCTCTCGTACTCTTACTTAATTACTCCCTTTGTTTCTCTATATAAATAAATAGCATTTAGGACAAGCAACTAGTACGCCGTTTATCCTTAAGGCCAGTCGAAAGTTTCATATGAGTTTTATTTACATTAAATAGGTTGTCACGTAGATGTTTTTGATGACATGACAGAAGAGAGAGAGAAAAATGAGTTTTATCTAGATTTAATCTTTTCTCATGAAATGACACACACACACACACACACACACACATATATATATATATATATATATATATATATATATATATATATATATATATATATATATATATACTACCCTATAGCTGGTTACAAAATAACTTATTCTGTAGCCACTTTGAGTTACGATAATTACTATGTTAATTTACGATATTATAATAACTCCTTACTAAGTGGTTTACTATAACGTTATGGTAAATATCCCCATGTGTTATAGTAACCCAACTATCGTAAATATGTATTGACATTATCGTAAATAGAAGTGGCTACAGAATAATTTATTTTATAGCTGGCTACCGAATATACTCTCCATATATATATATATATATATATATATATATATATATATATATATATATATATATATATATATATATATCGAAAATCCAAGGGATCATATAGTGCATTAAAGGTACAGCGAGGACTACAGACTATGAGGGAATCCCGTCACCGCACGAAAGAAATATCTGCTCCAAACAAAAGGCAATTCCTTTTCAGAGCGCGCCTTGTTTATCAAGGGGGGATAAAGTGCTGAAAGATATGCTGAACTGCATGACACGACCTTTATGCATCAATCAAAACCCACGCATATATGTACACGGAGAGAGCCAAACCGAAAGGCTATCTATCTATCTGGGCCTGCAAGCTTTTGCGCATCGCATGTGGAGGATAAGACGTCGAATCATTGGGTTGGCATGCAACAATTTGCCAATACGGCAGCGCACACATGATGTCTGAATTTCTGATACATATCCAGCGACCAGCCATCCCGCCGTGTATGCACTGATGCGCGCGCGCGCACACACACATTGACACACACCGTCGTCGCCGTCCGATCCGTCCCTGCTGGTTCCGCTGCATGCTGCCAACGCAGAGCGCCATCAGATGGACTGGCCTCTCTTGCTTTGTCCAGGGCCACAAGCAATGCATGTACATGTACCGGCGTCATTTATCGTTCTAGGACGAAATGATTCTACGTAGCGGCCTCGGACAGGAGCTGAAAACGATCGGTCCTTGCTGCGCTGCACACGAAAGGGGCAAATCATTTCGGTAGCCAAATTCCACTTAGCCGTTGATGAAGGGCTTCATCCGGTACATGAAGGATGCTGATTGGCTTCTCCGAATGCGATTGTGTGCAGTAGCAGCTTTGGACCAACTCCTAGTGATGCATTGTACCGCCTGGACATCGCGCCAAAGACAAATGAAGATAAAGTAAACAAAGCTGATGGATGGCTACTGATCACAGCTCACAGATGTGCTACCGTGCCCTCAATTGGTGCCCTGAATTTCTGTGATCGTTATCTTTTCAAGGCAAGCAACACAGGCGTGTGTGTGTGCAGTGCTGGGAGTCGTTTCTTCTTCTTCTTCCCACCAGAAGTAGTTTGGTGAGGAGCACACAGAACTGTCTTTGGGTGTGTGTAGGAGGGGGCTACTAGGAGCAGGCAGGCAGGCAGCAGGCACGGCCGCGACAGGGGTAGGGCACCACCTTCCTTGTGGAACGCATATGTTCTGTGGGCACGCAGGCGGGCACAACAGATGCGTCACCATGTCCGGCCACTTTTGCCAAGGCGAGGGCGAGCCAGAGCGCTGGCATGGGTCATGGTATGGTAGGGATATACGCATACGCACGCAGTGCAGGAGATGGCAGATGCAAGGTGACGAGTGACCTCTTTTCTGCGCCTTCCTGTGTCTACGCAGGAGATGGCACATGCATGCCTGACCTGAGCGCTGAGCACAGCAGACAGTAGCCCCTCCACCGTCCCGTCGAGACCAGTGCACGGTGCACCGCCGCTCTTGTTGCACTGCAGGGGGAGCTTTACCCTGCATTGTTGTCGACGCCTTGACACGCCAGGTTTGGATTGCAGTAGCGTGCGGTGCACACCTCGTTGCCGACTTGCCGGGAGGGTTTAAGGACTCGAGGGAGGACCGGACGGATCGGAGGAGGACACGCGCCGGCCGCCCACCCGCCGCGCTGCGACCAGGGGATTCGATTGGATCGGCAAAACGCTCTCGGACGCGGACGGGACAGCCGTGAATTGCGCCGGCGTCGTCGTCGTCGTCGCCTTCTCGCGCGGAACGCCGTGTTGCCTGCCTCCAGCCACGCGGCTCCACCCTCCGTGGCCACCGCCGCGCTCGCTGCTCCGGGTCCTCCGCCGCCGAACGGTGCCACGTAACGCTCGCCACCGATCGCATGACCGCGTAACGAGGATCCTCCCGTGAACGGTACGCCGTACGTGCTCGGCAGGATCCCCATTTCGTCAGCGGTCAGTTGGCCATGGCCCATGATGGGGATCTGTTTGTCCCGTGAGGCCGGGTAGGGTAGCCCGTAGCCACATGGCGGGGCCGCAGGCCGCAGCCGAAACGCGAATTCTGCTGCTGCTGCTTTCGTCATTCTGCCATTTTACTCCGAGGATTTGGCCGTTGGCGCTGCAGAAGTGTACGCTCCTGCTCCTGTTTAGCAACTTAACAAGATTTCCGTTCCGTTGCGTGCCAAGCCATCATCATCAGGGTAGGACGACGCACGAGTGTTGCAGAGACACGTACGCATAACGCATACTTCTCCATGTTGCCGTACAGTACAGGAAGCTGCGTGTGTAGCTTGTCTATCTTACGTACGTATTTACCACAGACAATGACAGTTTTCAGGCACTTTGACTCCTCACTAAATTGACTAATAAGGAAGATAAGAACGTATGGGCTTCCCTCCGAACTTTAAACTCTCATACAGACACCATATACGTACGTATTTGGCCTCTTCTCCTACGGTCGGTCCTACCTCTACCTCCCAAGATCAACCTTCCTCTGCAGTCTGCTCTTTATATATACGCCACACCGCTCATTTCCTGCTGCACCAAGTGACACGGGCACAAACACACCGGATTTGCGTTGGCTATTGCGCGCCCACCAACCTTTCAGAGCTAGCTAACTGCTGGTTGGGTGTCCTCCCCTGGACCGTGAAGGAGTCCAGTCCACTACCCCCTCTCTTCCACCTCTGCTCTGTTTGGGTTCAGGCCAGCAGGCAGGGGCGGATCCAAAGGGGCTGGTTATTTAGCCTCAAATCACCATTAATTTCTAGCCTTAGTCTTAAATCTTTATTATTTAGCCTCCTCTGTGTTCCCATCCTGCATCCGCCACTGCCAGCAGCAGAGGGTTCAAGGCCAGCGATAAGCAAAGAAGAAGTTGAAGGGCCGTAGTCCGAGATGGAGCATATCGCCAAGTTTTTCTTCGGAGTTTCTGGTCAGTGTCATCATGCCATTGCTGCCTCTAGCTGATGATGGTCTTCTCTTGTTCTTGTATAATACTGCACCTATCTGAGCTGTGGTTTAGTGGGTTCGTCTAATCTCTATTGGATCTGTTTGCTAGGGAATGTCATTGCGCTCTTCCTCTTCCTGTCGCCTGTGTAAGTTTTTGATTCCATGTACCTGAATCCTTCTGTTCCTCACTGTCCGCGTCCATGCGTAAAAAAATGAAAGCAGAGAAGCAATATATTACTTACTACTCCTACATGACAAAGACTAGAACAAGGGGAGAATGGATGAGTGGGGAGAGAGGTTTTAGCATCTTTTAGGTTCAATCCTAGCTTTCTAGTGAAACTCTGAATTTCATTTTTTTTTAAAACAAGCATCTAAGCATCTTTTCTCCATCCGGAATGCTTCTTCTTCTTCTTCACAGCCATGCCGCACCTTTTTCTTGCCTCCTCTGCCTCCGCCGTCAGGGGCAGCACAGCACGGCGCATGTTTGTTTCCTCTGACCGGTGAGAAAATCTGGCGAATTCTTTGCAGTGTCACCTTCTGGAGGATCATCAGGAAGCGGTCGACGGAGGACTTCTCCGGCGTGCCCTACAACATGACGCTGCTCAACTGCCTCCTATCAGCTTGGTAACTAACTGCTCTCAGAGAGACACGACCTTTCGATGAGCACTTCGCATCATTTCTGTTTCTTCAGTAAATTGACTCGCAGATTAATTAGAGGCTTTAGCTATTCTTCAGCGGGTTCTTGTGATATGATATATATTATGACACTGCAAAGAATGGTAGAGTGGCCAGATTAATCAGTATACAGTAGATACTGTGTACTTTTGTATTCTTGTGACATGATATATATTATGCAGTGGCTCTAAACCAGTAAAACCGGCGTGTAGTATAGTTTTACATTTCAGAAATGCTGCATGGTTTGCTGGCCTGGATGAAGCAAACACTTGGCTCTTAGCGTAGCCTCTGGCCAACCCACTCGCCAGCACTGTGACAACGACTGCAATGAAAGGGAAAAGGTTTTATTGCACTGCACCACAGCCCGTGGGAGCAGCCTGTCGGCATTGCCAGGATGGAGATGACTTGTGGGCCTCGCGGCCCTTGTGCTCGCACATGCAGCTTCACATTCAAGTGTTTGTATTGTAGGTCCAAACAGATAGTTTTCATGCCTTTTCTTTTTGGTTATGATGCTGATGGAAGATTTTGGTTATGATGATGGAGGATTTGGCTGGGCAAGAAAATTCAAGGCGTCCCATTTGGTTTTCACGAACCCTTGCATGCATGTGAAGATCGATGTGCTAGCTCATCAATCATCATGCATTCGTCTGAATTTTGTGTTGATTCGTTTGTGTGAAATTTATATGCATACAGGTACGGCCTGCCGTTCGTGTCCCCGAACAACATCCTGGTGTCGACGATCAACGGGACGGGGTCGGTGATCGAGGTCATCTACGTGGTGATCTTCCTCATCTTCGCGGTGAACCGGCGGGCCAGGCTCCGCATGCTGGGCCTCCTCAGCATCGTCGCCTCCATCTTCACCACCGTGGTGCTCGTCTCGCTGCTGGCCCTCCATGGCAACGCCCGCAAGGTTTTCTGCGGCCTCGCCGCCACCATCTTCTCCATCTGCATGTATGCATCGCCGCTCTCCATCATGGTAAGCAACGATCGATGCTAGCTTGCGACCGGGCGTCCTTGGCTCTTGCTATCCACGACATCAGTTAATTAACAAGCATGTGCTTGTGCGTGTGTGCAGAGGTTGGTGATCAAGACGAAGAGCGTGGAGTTCATGCCGTTCCTGCTCTCCCTGGCCGTGTTCCTGTGCGGCACCTCCTGGTTCATCTACGGCCTCCTCGGCCGCGACCCCTTCGTCAGTGTACGCAGGCTTCTCTCCCTCTCTGATCCTGAACACCGGCCGGCCGTACGCACGTGCCGCGCGCCTGTCGTCCGATGGGTACTTGGAAACGACTGCAGTACTATACTGCACCGCTAGCTGTTGCCATTGAGCATTGAACGCCTCTGGCCAGTACAGTACAGTACCCCCGGGCCGGCGTCGGTTGCCCTTTCGGTGTCCCGCCCAACCAGGCGCACATGCCTGCCGCTGCCGATGCCGATGCACGGGCATGGGCGCCAGTAGCGTGGGCGTGGCGGTGGCCACCCACAGGCAGAGGCAGCGCAGGCACAGCGCACGCCGGCGCTGCCGATGGCCCGCCGTGCCCCTGTGCACGCAGGACTCTTGGACCAGGCAGAGGAACAGCGCCGCGCTCTTTCTTGTCGCAATGCTAGTAAACAAACTGCACTCCACTTCAGTACACCAGCGCGACAAACTACGATGAAATATCTTAGGCCAAGTTTTCCAATTTTTCATCATGAAATCATGTCAGTTTCATGCAGTCCAAATATGCCCGTTACTAACGCAGCCACTGCCGCTGCAACCGCGCTGTCTGTGCGTGCGTGCAGATCCCGAACGGGTGCGGGAGCTTCCTGGGCCTGGTGCAGCTCATCCTGTACTTCATCTACCGGAAAAACAAGGGCCCCGCCGCGCCGGTCGGCAAGGGAGAGGCCGCTGCTGCCGCGGACGTCGAGGACGCGAAGAAGGTGGCCGCTGCCGTGGAGCTGGCCGACGCCACGACCAACAAGGCCGCCGCCGACAGCAAGGTCGTCGCCAGCCAGGTGTAGGCGGCTGCATGCGCGCGTGTGCGGATGAAGCGGTCGAGGCTTTGCTGGTTGGGACGATGAACAGCCTAAAAATGAGGCTGCCTACTGAATTATTAGTTTGTCGGTGAATCGGATTGGTGTTGATTTCTATGGTGTTTTTACGTTTGTCACTCTGATCTCGATCTCTCTCCCGGAGGCTCCCCTAACAATGTAGCTTCTGGAACAGAGCTGTGTCACAAAGCTCTCAAGTTGTGTGTCTCTGCAAAGTGTGAATTTCTTTTGCTCCATCTCTCTCCGTCTCTGGCTCTCTCCAACTGCTTATCTACCCCAATTTCTCTAGAAATGTATTAAACTATCTGAGAAATTGATACTATGCGTAAGCAATATGTATCTTTTACGTGCACGGTGAAACCTTGAACCCTGAGTTATCACAGTAATTCTGGAGTGTGTGCTCGGAGGATTCAGGCGCTTTGGCGGGTGCCGAATGCACCCGGCAAAGGCTACTTTGCACTCGGCAAAGCCTTTGCCGGGTGCAGCACTCGGCAAAGAGCCTCCGGCAAAAAGTTAGTCGGCAAAGATTTCTTTGCCGGGTGCTTTTTATCGGGCACCCGGCAAAGACTTTGCCGAGTGCAAACCCGGCACCCGGCAAAGAAAAGTGGTCGTTATGGCGCCGGCTCCGTCATCCCTTGCTTTGCCGGGTGCCATGTCAGAGGTACCCGGCAAAGATTTTTTTAATTTTTTTTCAAATTTTCTTTGCCGGGTGCCGTGCCGGGGAGGCACCCGGCAAAGATTTTTTTTTTTATAATTTCTTTGCCGGGTGTCGCACCGCAGGGGCACCCGGCAAAGAGTTTTTTATTTTTTTTCGTAATTTCTTTGTCGGGTGCCAGGTCATGGGGCACCCGGCAAAGAATTTTTTTTTTGAAAAAACTTTGCCGGGTGCCCTGGCCCTGGCACTCGGCAAAGCTGGGAATTCTAAGGAATTCCCAGCTTTGCCGAGTGCCAGGGCCAGGGCACCCGGCAAAGCCTCAAAAATTAATTTTTTTTATTTTGTTTTTTGATTCTATAATCACAAACACAGCATATAAAAGATATATATCACATCTGAAGCATCACAAAGACAATATAGCACATATATATCACATCCATCTCATCACAAACTCAATCCCACACATATATATCACATCGCGAATACAATACCTCACATACACGACATCACAAACATAATAGGTCCAATTACCATCGAAACAAGTCGATAGTGGATCACAGTGCATCACATGTCCATCAAGCGGTGAAAAAGAGATGCAAACTAAAGGTGGGGAGGAAACTGAGTGCCTGGTGAAGGAAACTCGGCACCGCCTGCTTGTGCCTGAGATGGGTTATTCGAACCCGCCGACGGAAGCTGCATAAAGGACAAGAGATTCAGGCGCTTAGAGTGGGTCATCTAATGAAAGCACTAGTCGAAGCAATATGGATTCATACTCACTGGACTAGCTACAACTGGCGGCGGCGCTGGAGCGAACATCGGCACAGGTACACCGTTCACTTGCCCAAAGTTCTGCAGGAACATCGTAATCTCCGCCAGCTGCTTGGCCTGTCTCTCCCGCTCGGCCCGCTCGGCTTGTCTTTCCCGCTCGGCCACCTCGGTCCTCGCCGCCAGGTCCCGTAGCTCCTGAGCCATCCTCTCGTTCTCGGCCTGCAACATTTCAATCGAATGTTTTAGTAATGTAAATGTAACTAAGTTATGTAAAGATCAATGTACGAAGAGTTAAACTGGACTAACCTGGAGTGCGTCGACCCGCTGCTGTGAAGGGGACGGCCGTTGGCGTATGGCCGGGCCTCCGCTCGGGGTACTTGCTCGGATCTGGGAGAGGGAGGGAACAGAGCCGGACTCGAGGGAGCACGCACTTTAGTGAAGAGGTTATCAGACCTCCACCTGTGTGGAAAAGATGATTGCCTCACACTCTCTCAAGGTTCTTTTAAGACAATTGTCCTGTTTGGTAGAGCTTCTCTAGTAGCTTTAGGAGCTGGTTTTTGCTAAAGATGTAAAACAACAGTTTTTAAGTGAAACTATTTAAAATCCAGTTTCATAAAGAATGGACATTGCATTGGATGAGCTAAAATACTCTTCTCTTAGCTCCCTCTCCCAGAGCTGCTTACTGTGAGAAGTTGTTTTACTCAATATTTTTTTTAAACAGATTAATATGATCAGATAATTCGGCAAACGATAATGCTCTATCGAGGAGGTCCGGATGGACGGATGCGGCTTCCCACTCGCTACGACGCCGTCCGATCGCTCTCGTCCGCGCCTCTTTAAAAAATCTCTCGCCCAGCGGTGCTCACCCAGGAGGCGGTGCTCGTCGAGCAAGCCGCCGAGCTCGCCAGGGTGTTCACGGCCTCATGCAGGTGCTCACCCAAGCCGCCATGCTTGCCCAGGGTGCTCGAGGCCTCGCCAAGTGCTCGCCCAGGGTGGTGCAGTGCCTCCGCTGGGACACCGGCGAGCTCCATGTGCCGCCGCTGAGCTCCGCGCCGACGTTAAGCTCTGCAACGACGAGGCCGCCATTCGTCCAAGCAGCCAAGTGACAATACACTGAAAGCTCATGTTGCAACCGTATTTTTAAAGTGTTTCACATCGATGTTGCAAAAGTAGATCGAGATGTTGCATATGTTGCAATGGTTATACACTCATGTTGCAAGCGCGTGATCCAAATGTTTCATCTGTTTTTCAGAAGCATGTTGCAAGTTTGTTTATTTTGGGTGTTGCTACTAGATGTTGCATATGTTTTGCAATGGTTTTTCAAGTGTTTTTTCAGATGTTTTTGTAAATATTTTAGACGCATGTTTCAAGTGTTTTATTTATCTTCAGACGCATGCTGTAAATATTTCATCTGGATATTTCAAAGTAGATTGGGGTGTTGCACATATTACAATGACACCGATGACTAGTAGACAGCAGTCTGCCGCAAGACTACGTCTCCTACCTCACACCTTACCTTGCCCTCTCGTCTCCTCTCCTCTCCACCCCTTCCCTTCCCTTCCCTTCCCTTCCCTCTCGTCACGGCTAGGTGGGGAACGCGTGCGCGATGCCCGCGTGGTGACCCCGGGTTCACGCCGTCCACTCGCTATGCGCTGGAAGCAGAGCCGCCGCGGGTGTCTATCCGGGCGCTACATGCCGTTCAGCAAAACTACTCATGTAGCCAAACAAAGAAAACTACACCGATAAAGCGGAGCTGTACGGAGCCTGAATAGAGCTTGATCGGAATCTCATTGGGTCAATCATAAATTCTAGTTGGGCTAAAAAATATGACACAGTAGAGGCCCTTTGTGTTGAGGCCCGAAGAGCGACGGAATCTAACATACCACAGAGAAAGCGGCCCGAACTTCATCGAGAAAATGATGACATGGGACCCACCCAAACTGCAAAAGGCGGCAAGTTAACAGGTTAAGCACGCAGGTCTGGTCACTCACCCAAACTCCGAACGCCCGTTAACCCGTACTCTTCCTTCCGAAGGAAGGAGCCGGCTTCACCCATTCCGCACGCATATAAACCGACGCAACGAACTCCACCCTGTTTCCGTCAAGGAGAACTCCACCCTTGTGACCCCACCGACCAGCGGCCGCGATCCGGACGAGGGGAGGGACCTATCCGTAATTTCGCTAAGGAAACTGGGGGAGAATGCCGATAGACATGCCGCGGCCCGCGGGGGCTCCCCTTCGCTGTCGACACGTGGGGTCCCTCCTCCCGGCGCCGGCGCCACCACTTCCTCACCCACACGCACCGGGACCACCTCGTCGGCGCCGGTGCCTACATCGACGGGGGTGGCACCGTCTACGCCACCCGCCTCACCCTGCACCTCGGCCGCTAATTCCTCACTCTTCGTTCTTCCTTGCAGGCGGCAGCGGCAGCTTCTGCGTCCACGCCGCCGACCGGGCCGCAGGCGATGGCAGAGTTCATCGGCAACGCGATGCCGAACGGTGCGCACAACTTCATCAACATTGGACACTCGGCGGCGCTGGGCTCCCTCGGAGGCTCCGTGTTCGGGCAGGAGCAGTTCGCCAACGCGCAGATGCTGTCCAGGAGCTACGACGGCGAGCCCATCGCGAGGCTGGGGATCAACGGCGGCTACGAGTTCGGGTACTCGACCGCGATGGGCGGGTCTGGCGCTGTCTCTGCCTTGGACCGGCGGGCCAGGCTCCGCATGCTGGGCCTCCTCAGCATCGTCGCCTCCATCTTCACCACCGTGGTGCTCGTCTCGCTGCTGGCCCTCCATGGCAACGCCCGCAAGGTCTTCTGCGGCCTCGCCGCCACCATCTTCTCCATCTGCATGTACGCATCGCCGCTCTCCATCATGGTAAGCAACGATCGATGCTAGCTTGCGACCGGGCGTCCTTGGCTCTTGCTATCCACGACATCAGTTAATTAACAAGCATGTGCTTGTGCGTGTGTGCAGAGGTTGGTGATCAAGACGAAGAGCGTGGAGTTCATGCCGTTCCTGCTCTCCCTGGCCGTGTTCCTGTGCGGCACCTCCTGGTTCATCTACGGCCTCCTCGGCCGCGACCCCTTCGTCAGTGTACGCAGGCTTCTCTCCCTCTCTGATCCTGAACACCGGCCGGCCGTACGCACGTGCCGCGCGCCTGTCGTCCGATGGGTACTTGGAAACGACTGCAGTACTATACTGCACCGCTAGCTGTTGCCATTGAGCATTGAACGCCTCTGGCCAGTACAGTACAGTACCCCCGGGCCGGCGTCGGTTGCCCTTTCGGTGTCCCGCCCAACCAGGCGCACATGCCGATGCCGCTGCCGCTGCCGATGCACGGGCATGGGCGCCAGTAGCGTGGGCGTGGCGGTGGCCACCCACAGGCAGAGGCAGCGCAGGCACAGCGCACGCCGGCGCTGCCGATGGGCCGCCGTGCCCCTGTGCACGCAGGACTATTGGACCAGGCAGAGGAACAGCGCCGCGCTCTTTCTTGTCGCAATGCTAGTAAACAAACTGCACTCCACTTCAGTACACCAACGCGACAAACTACGATGAAATATCTTAGGCCAAGTTTTCCAATTTTTCATCATGAAATATGCCCGTTACTAACGCAGCCACTGCCGCTGCAACCGCGCTGTCTGTGCGTGCGTGCAGATCCTGAACGGGTGCGGGAGCTTCCTGGGCCTGCTGCAGCTCATCCTGTACTTCATCTACCGGAAAAACAAGGGCCCCGCCGCGCCGGCCGGCAAGGGAGAGGCCGCTGCTGCCGCGGACGTCGAGGACGCGAAGAAGGTGGCCGCTGCCGTGGAGCTGGCCACGACCAACAAGGCCGCCGCCGACACCGTCGTCGGCGATAGCAAGGTCGTCGCCAGCCAGGTGTAGGCGGCTGCATGCGCGCGTGTGCGGATGAAGCGGTCGAGGCTTTGCTGGTTGGGATGATGAACAGCCTAAAAATGAGGCTGCCTACTGAATTATTAGTTTGTCGGTGAATCGGATTGGTGTTGATTTCTATGGTGTTTTTTACGTTTGTCACTCTGATCTCGATCTCTCTCCCGGAGGCTCCCCTAACAATGTAGCTTCTGGAACAGAGCTGTGTCACAGAGCTCTCGAGTTGTGTCTCTGCAAAGTGTGAATTTCTTTTGCTCCATCTCTCTCCTTCTCTGGCTCTCTCCAACTGCTTATCTACCCCAATTTCTCTAGAAATGTATTAAACTATCTGAGAAATTGATACTGTGCGTAAGCAATCGGTCTGTTCGCTGGTTGGTTTCTGGGCTGGTTTGGGCTGGCTGGTGCTGATTTATTGTGAGAGGAAGATACTGTTGGCTAGCTGGTTTGGGCTGGCTGAAACCAACAAGCGAACATGCTGAATATGTATCTTTTACGTGCACGGTGAAACCCTGAACCCTGAGTTATCACAGTAATTCTGGAGTGTGTGCTTAGCACGCACTTTAGTGAAGAGGTTATCAGACCTCCACCTGTGTGGAAAAGATGATTGCCTCACACTCTCTCAAGGTTCTTTTAAGACCATTGTCCTGTTTGGTAGAGCTTCTCTAATAGCTTTAGGAGCTGGTTTTTGCTAAACATGTAAAACAACAGTTTTTAAGTAAAACTATTTAAAATTCAGTGCCGGGTACCATAGAACGGGGTACCCCAAGCGTACACCAAAAGAGTCACTTCAATCCCATCAACAACGAAGCCAGAAGGTAAGCCATGGGTTCATCACCGGCTCTCCGCCTCGCCTGAGGCCTCGCACGGGAGGTCTCGGCGCCCTGACGAAATCTCCGCCTCGCGCGAGGCCTCTCGCGAAAGGCCTCGGCAAGGAGCCCAATCTCCGTCTCGCCCGAGGCCCCGTGCGTACAGCCTCGAATGAGACAGCTATTCTCCGTATCGATCGAGGCTGGCTTGTCAATAACCCGTCGCTCCCGCCTCGACCGGTCTTCCCGACAACATGTCACGTCCTATTAATGCGTCAACCACTCCCGCGATCTCAGCCGGACGGCGTCTCGACACCACGGAGTGGCCGACGGGACAAGAAGTCGCATCAACACCATACCGGCTGAGACAGGGCGCGACGAGGATTACCGGCCATTGTATTCTGGCGCTGTGCCCACGATCAGCGCCCGCACTGTGCCCCGCAATCCCCGCCCCGAAGACAACGCGGCATGGGAAGTCTGGCCCGGGTCATCATCGCCTCCGAACCAGTGTATCGGATCGACCGCTCCCTCCAGGCCTCGGCACTCTACGCCAGGGTCTCGGCTATCTCGGGATTCACGTCTGCCGAGACCCCCCACCGCGGTTCGGCCTCGGCACCAACCGAGCCTCGGCCTCGCGCGCAGTCAATCCACAGCGACCCACACGCTGACCGCCGCACCAGCTCCGAGGCAGCCCTGGAGCTCCCATGACGCACAGGATCGGATGTGACCAGCACGTCGCCCCAGCGCTCCAAGGACGGACCACTCCGACGACTACACCGCCACAGGAACAGGCTACAGGGCTCGGACACGCCGCCTCTGTTCGCACGACGCCGTATAGTTAGCACATGTACTACCCTTGTCCTCCCTTCAAACTATAAAAGGAAAGGACTTGGGTCATTTCTAGGGGGGCGAGGGGGCACTCACGAAGAGCAACACCCTGTAACACGCACCTTTCCCTGCCGCCTGAGAGCAACGTCTCAAGCAGCCCACATCACTTCCCACCGAGACCTGGGACTAGCTCCCTCTCTCATAGTGCTTGTAACCCCCTACTACAAGCACTTCGGTGCAAGGAATACAAGATCGATCTCTCAGACTGGACGTAGGGCACCAATTGCCTAAACCAGTATAAGCCTTGTGTCTCTTTGCATCACCATCCGGGATTGGGAACACACAGAACAAATTCACTAGTTGGTTGAGGATCCCCCGGTCCAAAACACCGACAGTTGGCGCGCGCGGGTAGGGGCCTCTGCGTGTCAGTTTCGTCATCCCAACAAGTTCCGGATGGCAGACCTCGTACGACCGCTGCGTCTCGGCACGGTGGTCTGGTTTAGGAGCCTGGAGTTCATGTCTCTAGGCCATGAGTACGACATGGTACTCCTCACACCCCGAGCCCCGCCTGCCGATGATGACGTCACGCACTGGCAGCCCAGGCGCAGGCGGCGCTCGGGCTGCCGCTCTCGCCGTGCTCGCCAGGCACGATGCGAGCAGGATCACCCTGATGTTATGCAAACCCAGGGTGACTCGCCGCTCTCCGCCGGTGTCCTATGACCAGCTGTTGGCGCAGGGTCCCTGGTTGGGGATCTGTCTAGCCTAGGCCTGGACAAGGGGAAAACGCCGGTGGTACCCGGCGACGCCCCGTCATCAAGCTCCGCCCCACCACTCCCTGAGGAGCCAACTCCGGCGGAACAGAGCCAGGAGACGGCACCATCTACATACCCCTTCGGGTTGAGAAATGTCGCCGCCTCTTATGCTCGCGCTTATGCTTCCACTCACGCGGATCTCTCGGAGCGCCGCTAGTGCTTCATTTTTGACTTCGACACCACCGCGTCGATCCACACCCACGCCGACTCCTCGGAGGAGGACGAGGCATGGGCCGGAGCGGATTTCTCCAACCTCCACGATAGCGAAACCATGCGTCGCTTCTTGGCCGCAAGTGATTATTGCTTTGGCTACTCCGCGTGAGTGCTTCCACGTTGGACTTGGGATGCCAAGCACGAGCGACGAGGACGAGGGGGTAGGCAACCTGTCGCACCCAATTTTGCAAAGCAAAACCAAGTACTCATATATGTGCGCCCAGGATATCCAAACACACACATATATCACAAATTGCAATAGTATCAAAGTAAAGTACTTATTACATCGCATATCTCATCATAAAGTTAAATACAAAGTTTGCTCGAAGGCAATATTATTACAAACACAGCGGAAAAACTAGCCCAACTGCCACAGGGACTCCGACTGGTGAACGTCTTCCTAGTAGTCCTGGACATCCTCCGGAAACTCTTCATATATCTGTTACCCATCCGGGATTTTCATTGGATGTAAAGCAAGTGTAAGCTCACCATGCTTAGCAAGTATGACAAAGGGATCTATGAGGCTCAAATAGGCTTGACACTGTTTGACTGCGGTTCGCAATTTTAGTTGATCAATTTTTAGCAACCTGAATTACTACTTTAATGAACAGTCCCAATTCCCAAGTGGTATTAAAGTATCATCAAGCTTTATCTCATAACCCATCCATCCATCATCCACAGTAACCACTAATCTCGAAGGATCCAGACCGCTCGTATCCGTGAGCACGGCTGTTATAACAGGTTAATTATTTCTGCAGAAATTGTACATCTTTACCCACCGAGCCGTGATTCCCAATGCCGGGGTTCGCGAGACCCACTACACCTCTTCCCAGGAAGTGTGGCAGAGTTTCACTATGAAACCCTTAGCTAGTTGCACTAACAGATCGTAGCTACAAAGGAATGGCACACGTGGGCATCGCAGCACGGTGCACACCCTAACAGAAAAAGGAAAGATACCCTCTTACCCCTTACTGGAGCTACAGACGAGCTAGTACAAACTAGATAATAGGTTAAAGTCAGAGCCATTTGACACTCGGGGTTGTACGGTCCCTCCTGGGTTGCCGCTTCAGGATAAAGTCCTTATGGAGAGGCACTAGAGTACTCAACCCCATACTCCAGCCCCCTATCTGTTGATAAAAAGTTCCATTTTATCACATTGCATATAGTCTTTAAATATGTTTAATAATTACTTCATGTTAAGCGCTGCAGCATCTATCAAAATGCCTACCCAATAAACCCAGGTATCAAGGATATATGGTACAATGAATCATCTAGGTAAAGTCCTTAAAGGCAATTCAAATTAAACTCATGCATGAATGTAAGTGGTAGTAGTTCATAGGTAACAAGGGGCCTTTGGTACACTTGCCTTCCTCAAAGTCGTCCTAGGAGTACTGCTGATCCTGCTGGGGGTCCTCAGTCACCTCGAATGGCTCACCCTCTAATCGTGATCCAATCATCAATCAAGCATCATTCAAATCATTACATGCATACAAGATAGAACTCTATTAGAATAGTACACCAAACAGTGAAAACATATGTTGAAAAGCTTACAGATCTGTTCTACGCATTTCTACGAACACATGAGCGAAAGAATCACTCAAATCGGACTTAAAACGTGAAAGTTATGCATGAAATAAGATGTAATGGCAATTCTGTAAATAAACTAACCTATTTTCGAATTAAAATAATTAAAAATCTGAATTTAAATGAAATCTGGACCGGGCATACTATTTCTGGAAACTTCAGGGACTTGAACGAATAAAAACAGGACTAAATAAAAATTAGTTTGAACTGGACTGGACCGCGGGTTGATTACTGGAAAAAGCGGGGGCTTTTCTGCAAAACACGCTCGGTTGACTGGGGTTTGACCCGACGACTGACCGGGGCTGCTGACTCATCGACACGCGGCGGCTGTTCATTGGGCGCGGTGCACCACGCGGGCGTGGGCGCGCTGACGCGGCACGGTGCGCCGGGTCCATGAGTCTACGGTGGACCGGCCACTTAAACCCAACCGGTACCTAATCCTGGCCATCCACGCTAGATCCAACGGCGCAGGGTGAAAACCGGGCGGTGGCTCGCCGAGGAAGAAAGAGAGGCCGGCGGCGCCATGGCCGGTGCGACTGGACCTTGGGCTACGGCTTCCTAGGGCGCCAAAGCAAGATCTGAGGGCACGGGAAGGCGGAGGGGCTCACCGTGAGTCGCCTAGAGGGGAACGCGGTGTCCAGGAAGGCTCCGAGGCTGGTCGTCGACGGTGGCCGTGAGCTGGAGAGAGAAGAGGTGCGCGGGTGAGGGTGTAGCCGGGCAAAACAACGCCAAAACGCGAAATGGGGAGTACCTACGGGCGCGGGGAGGTCCGGCGGTGCTTCGGGTGGCCTTGGCGTCGGCGTTCGCGCTCGGGAGAGGGGGGGGTTCTCACCGGCGGCGGTAGCTCACGGTAGCGGGCAAAGATGGAGAAGGGCTGAGGGGAGGCTCGGCCTTTATAGGCGGGCGGCTGCGGCAAGAAAGGAAGGGAAGCAGGGAGGGGTTCGGCACCTTCCAAACGGGCGCCGGTGGCTTTCCATCGGTGCCGCACCATGGCCAGGCAAAAGAAGGAAGGGGAGCGCCGGGGAAGGAAGGTGGACGATGCGGCTGACGCGTGGGTCCAGACGCGCAGCGAGAAAGAAGGGCAAGGCGCTTGCGGGTGAAGCCGAGGCGGGCCGCGGCCGAGCTGGCTGCGCTGGTGGGCTGGCTCAGCGGTGAAGGCCGGCCGAGTTGACTGCGTGCGCACGGGTGGCAAACTGGGCCGCGCGGGGTGCGGGCTAGCGCGTCAGCGTGGAGCAATCGCTGGTGGGCCGCGCCAGGCAAGGCAGGCCGCGGGAGGAGGAGGGAGAAGAAGGCCGGGCTGGCTAGGTTGGGCCAGAAGGTGACTTTCTTATTTTTTTTTCCAAATCAAATGTTTATCAAATTCTATTTTCTCCATTTTCATTTTTAAGCCAAATTCAAATAAGTTTTGAATGCAAACTTCAAATCATCTAGCCCTACACTCAATCAAAATCCATATGACTCGGCATGAATGCAACAAACAAGTTTCTAAACTTATAGTTTATTTTATTTATTCAAATATTTATTATTTGGTCTATGTTAGAAATACCTAGAAAATGTATAAATAGGGCAAGAATTTAATAGTTAATTTGCAGTAGAATTTTGGGTGTTACAAACCTATCCCCCTTAGGATGAATCTCGTCCTCGAGATTCGGATGGTTCAAAGAGATTGGGATAGTCAGTTCTCAGATCTTCCTCTCTTTCCCACGTTGCCTCATCCACTGAGTGTCTGTTCCACTGAACCTTGGACATTCTTATTATTTTGCTCCTTATGATTCTCTCCGCTGTTTCCAGGATTCTTACTGGATATTCTTTGTATGATAGATCCCCTCGGATATTAGTTCTTCCAAAGGTAGTTGTTCCTCAGGTACTCTCAAACATTTCTTAAGTTGTGACACATGAAAAACATCATGAACACCTGAGAGCTGCTCTGGTAACTCTAACTGGTAAGCAACTTCTCCTCTCCTGTTAATGATCTTGAATGGTCCCACATACCTGGGTGACAACTTTCCCTTGGTATGGAATCTCTTTACTCCTTTCATAGGTGAAACTTTGAGATAGACAAAATCACCAATTTCAAATGCCAAATCTCTTCTTCTTGTGTCCGCATAGCTTTTCTGTCGGGGCTATGCAACCTTTAGGTTTTGCCTTATTGTTTGCACTTGTTTTTTCTGCCAGTTGCAAAACATCTGGTCCAAAGACTTGGCTTTCCCCCGTTTGATTCCAAAACAATGGTGTTCTGCACTTTCTGCCATACAATGCCTCAAACGGTGCCATCTTAAGACTCTTTTGGTAGCTATTATTGTAGGAGAATTCGGCATAAGGTAAACTCTTATCCCAACTTGTCCCATACTACAGAGCACAAGCTCTTAGCATATCCTCTAAGATCTGATTTGTCCTTTC